>NC_057400.1:31529809-31716963 GCF_019320065.1 Cervus canadensis | reverse complement strand
GTTTTTGTATTTCCATACAAATTGTAAAATTATTTCTTCTAGTTCTGTGAAAAATATCATTGGTAGCCTGACAGGGATTGCATTGAATCTATAGATTGCTTTGGGTAGTATAGCCATTTTGACAATATTGATTCTTCCAATCCATGAACACGGTATGTTTCTCCACCTGTTTGTGTCCTCTTTGATTTCTTTCATCAGTGTTTTATAGTTTTCTATGTATAGGTCTTTTGTTTCTTTAGGTAGATATACTCCTAAGTATTTTATTCTTTTTGCGTGAATGGTATTGTTTCCTTATTAGAGTATAGCGAATGCAAGGGATTTCTGTGTGTTAACTTTATATTCCCTGCAACTTAACTATATTCATTGATTAGCTCTAGTAATTTTTCTGGAAGAGTCTTTAGGGTTTTCTATGTAGAGGATTCATGTCCATCTGCAAACAGCGAGAGTTTCACTTCTTCTTTTTCCTATCTGATTCCTATTTACTTTTTTTTCCTGCCTCTGATTGCTGTTGGCCAAACATTCCAACAACTATGTGTAATAGTAGTGGTGAGAGTGGGCACCCTTGTCTTGTTCCTGATTTCAGGGGAAATGCTTTCAATTTTTCACCATTGAGGGTGATGCTTGCTGTGGGTTTGTCATATATAGCTTTTATTATGTTGAGGTATGTTCCTTCTATTCCTGCTTTCTGGAGAGTTTTAATCATAAATGGGTGTTGAATTTTGTCAAAGGCTTTCTCTGCATCTATTGAGATAATCATATGGTTTTTTATTGTGGAGGTTTTACCCAGTGGGTGGGGTTAGACGATTGGCTTGTCAAGATTTTCTCGTTAGGGAAGCTTGCGTCGGTGTTCTGGTGCGCGGAACTTGATTTCTTCTCTTTGGAGAGCAATGGAGTGCCCAGTAATGAGTTTTGAGATGGGTCTATGTGTTAGGTGTGACCTTGGGCAGCCTGTATGTTGACGTTCAGGGCTATGTTTCTGCGTTGCTGGAGAATTTGCATGGTATATCTTGCTCTGGAACTTATTGGCTCTTGGGTGGTGGTTGGTTTCAGTGTAGGTATGGAGGCTTTTGGACGGTCACTTATTACTTAAAGTTGCATGTAGTCAGGAGTTTTCTGGTGTTCTCAGGTTTTGGGCTTAAGTCTCCTGCCTCTGGATTTCAGTTTTATTCTTCCTATAGTCTCAGGACTTCTCCAACTATACAGCACTGATAATAAAACTTCTAGGTTAATGGTGAAAAGATTCTCCCCGGTTAGGGACACCCAGAGAGGTTCACAGAGTTACATGAAGAAGAGGAGAGGGAGGCGGGAGATAGAGATGAGCAGGAGGAGAAAAAAGGACGACTCAAGAGGAGAGAGACAGATCTACGCAGCTGTCTGTTCCCAGAGTGTTCTCCGTAGCCCAGACACCCACAAAGATTCACAGAATTGGATTGGGAAGAGAAGGGGAAAGGAGGAAATAGAGGTGTTCTGAGGTAGAAAACAGAGAGTCAAGATTGGGAGAGAATAATCAACACACTCCTGAATAAAAATGGGAACTGAATATTGGATTCTTAAATGTTCACAATTTATATCATATACTGAAAAACAAAAATTAAAAATCTAGAGTAGAGGTTAGACTCTTAAAAATACTATATTAAAAACAAAAACCAAAACACACAAAAAAAATTTAGAAATATATATGAAGCTCAGTTTAAAAATAGGGCTTCTCTTCTATTTTTTTTGTAAGGTTATAGTGTATTGAAAATGAAAATTAAGGAGTAGTAGAGGAGTACTAGAGGACTTTAAAAGAAATAAGAGAAAAAGAAAAATAGAAAATAGAAGAGAAAAAGGAAAAAAAAAGAAAGAAAAAAAAATTTTTTCCCCTAATTAAAAAAATCATAAAAATCTATGAAAATGAAAGTTAAGGAGTAATGGGGGAGTAATAGGGAATTTTAAAGGAAAATAAAAGAGAAAAAATAAAAAAGAAAAAATAAAAAAAATTTTTTTTCTTACTTAAAAAAAAAAAGTAAACATATATCTAGGAATTTCTCTGGAGCTGTTGCGGTCAGTGTGGGTTCGGGGCTCAGTTTCAGATAGCTCCTCGTTCCAGCTTACACTTCTCGATATCTACAGGCCCCTTCCGGTGTAGTCGGTGTTTTCTACAGGGATTTTAATCTGTTGCACCAGTCCCTTCTGAAGCGGTTCCCTTTGTTTATTTGGCTTCTGTTTGCCGGTCTCTTCAGAGCCTCATTTCCGCTCTGACACAGGTGGGCGGAGGTGGACTCTTATTCAGGTAGCTAGTTCTGTTGCGCTGCCGGGAGGGGCTGGCGCTGCTTTCTCCGTCTGCGCTGCTCAGGCTCCCGGCTGTTCTATATGGAGCATTTACCGCGCTGCGCACGATTCCAGCCCTCGGGTGTTTCACAAAAGCGCGGAACAAAAAGCTGCGCCTGCTCTTTGTGCCTTCCCCGTCAGAGCGGTCCAGGCAGCCAGGGGCTTGACGGGCACAGTCTCCCTGGGGGCGGCGCGCCTACTCCCTTCCGCGGTCCCAGGCTCAGTTTCCTCTGGCGCCAGTTGGGTGCGTGCGCCTTCTGCCCTCCGCGTCCCCAGTCCCAGTCCCCGCCCACGCCGGTCGGGTGCCTGCGCCCTGTGTCTCGCGCGACCTGCTCCTGCCTCTGGCGGGGCTGGGCCGGTCCGTAGCCTGCGAGCTCTTCTCTGGACTTTCTCGGTCCCTTTGTTCTGCAAACGGCCGGCAGTGTGTTCAGTCCAGTTACTTTTCTCTCTCTCTTTTGCTCTTCCACAGTTCAAGTTGGCAACTCACAAAATCTCCCTCCGATTGTCCTCAGGGCACTCAGGCCGGGACCCTACCCCAAGCAATGCCGCCTGCTCCTCTCCGTGCAGCCCCCACTTGCTGGTGGCGGATGCGGGTGTCTGGGGTACTTTTCTGCTGAGAGTTGCTTTTAGGCACGTAATCTGTGGGTTTTATTTATTGTTTCCCTCCCAGTCAGGTTGCCCTCCTAGATTCAAACACTTTCCCCAGGCCCGCCAGTGCGAGGGTTTCCCGGTGTCTGGAAATGTCCTCTAAAGACTCCCTTCCCTGGATGGATCTCCATCCTTAGCTCTTTTGTCTCACTTTTTATCTTTCATATTTTGTCCTACCTCCTTTTGAAGACAATGGGCTGCTTTTCTGGGCGCCTGATGACCTCAGCTAGCGATCAGAAGTTGTTTTGTGAAGTTTGCTCTGCGTTCAGTTATTCTTTTGATGAATTTGTAGGAGAGAAAGTGGTCTCCCCGTCCTACTCCTCCACCATCTTGGCTCCTCCTCCTCTCCTAGCACTTTAAATAATATGTTTATTGACTGCTTTGGGGCTTGCCAGATGGCTCAGTGGTAAAGAACCCACCTGCCAATGCAGGAAATGTGGATATGATCCCTGGGTGGGAAAGATCCCCTGGAGGAGGAAATGACAACCTACTCCAGTATTCTTGCCTGGATAAGCCCATGGATAGAGGAGTCTGGCAGGCTACATTCTACGGGGTCGCGAAGAGTTGGGCAAGACTGAGTGAGCATACATGCATTAGAATATAGCTAACTCTTCTTTTTTTGCATGAAGTCATTAAAACATAAAGTAAGACATTTTAAAAAAGTCAGTCTTCAAGTGCTCTCTTTTCAGTTGTCCAGAATTAGATGTCAATGCTGTGTTAGCATGCATCTATATTAATATGTTTCAAGAGATTAGTAGAGAAGATCAGAGAATGTAGACATTAACACATTTGCTAATGTAACATGGCTAGAAAGTATGATTTAGTGTATTAAGAGGAAGAGGAGACATGGGGTGTAATTGGGGGCATGGGGTGGAGAGAAGGTGGAGGAAGGTACATCAGATTTTACTCTAATTGGCTTCTTAGCTTTTAGAAGATTTAGGATAAAGTCACTAAAGTGAGTGACAATCTTATAAAAGAGAACAAGAATTTTTAGGAGAAGAAGAAACAGATGAAAGAAAGAGAGAGAGGAAGAAATGGGTAGGGGGAGAAATGCTTCTTTTTAAAAATGTGAATCGTGTGGTCACTGTAATGGCATGGGAGGTCTCCCCCAGGGGCAGATCTGTGTGGCTCCCTCTGACAGCTTCAATAATGTCACAGGTAATTGCTAGCAACCATGAAATACCCTTTTCACCTTTTTGTGTGTGGTGCTCAGACTGTTCAAAATGTCCAGGTTAATTAATATGAACTCTGCCTTTTAGGTGGAGAAGGAGAATGGTCCTAATTAGCCTTGCCTGACTGATGAGCAAGTGTGGTCACAGAGGTTGGGAGTCTTGCTCAAGGTCATTCTGCAGCTCAGCTGCACAGACTGAATTGAACAAGGTCTCTTGACACCCTGTATGCAGCCTTTGTTCCTCTTTCCTTCTCTCTCCCTTTCCTCTGTTTCTCTGTCTCTCCTCTCTTTTATTCTGTTTTTCACTTTACTGTATGCAAACCAAATCTATAAACACCTGGATAATTTTTAATCTTCAGGCGAGTCATTCATTTCATTTTCAGTATTTGTTCGTCACAAAGACAGTTGAATGATCTTTTATTCCATGCTCTTCTTTTTACCTGCTAATTTGACTCAAGGTGGATAGTTTCACTTGAAGCTGTTTAATTGGTCTTTTACACTGGATGAGGATGGGTGAAACTTTTCTTAAAAACATTTTATGACTTTGTTTGCTTTTAGCTCTGGAATTTTAAAAGAGAAACCTCCTTTGGATCAACTTGCCATTGAGTCCTAAATCAGGCCCCCTAGCTGATTGTCAGTGGCCTGCTTGTCTGGTTTTGATCACTGGGTTTGTCCACAGTGGCTGTTTGCTCTAACATTTCCAGAGTTAGAAAATTCTGAAGCTATGTAGTTCTTTTTTTAAAACTATATCATGATGATTTTTTAAAAATTATTTTCTTTTATTTTTGGCTACTCTGGGTCTTTGTTGCTGTGCATGGGCTTTCTCTAGTTGGTGAGTGGGGGCTACTCTGTAGTTGCAGGGCACAGGCTTCTCATTGCAGTGGCTTCTCTTGTAGAGCATAAGCTCTAGTAGTTGAGGCATGTGGGCACAGTGGTTGTGGCTCCTGGACTCAAGAGCACAGGCTCAGTATTTGTGGTCCACGGGCATAGTTGCCACATAGGTGCACCATGTAGGGTCTTGCCGGATCAGGAGTCAAACCAGTGTCTCCTACATTGGCCGGTGGATTCCTTACCACTGAGCCACCAAGGAAGTCCTAAAGCAGTTTAGCTCTGAAGCATAATTTCTTTCACACACAGAGGTGATACACAGATGGGAATTTCTCCCTTTTTTTGCCTTGATGGTCTCCATGTCTTTAGAGTTAAGAACTCATTGGGATGGATTCGTGCTGATTTTCTTTGGTGAACTAGTGCATTGTAGAGTTGTGTTCTGTGTTTTATAATATGTTTCGGGCCACACCGAAGAAAGAGGAGCCATCTGCAGTGTAACAGCTTAAACAAATGCAGCGGAGAATGTCAGAAGAAGTTAACCCAAAGGCAGCATTGGAAAACGGAGGTCAGGGGGGCGGGCAGGAAATGGAAGCACAGCTGAAGTAGGCATCAGTGGGACAGGCATTGGGTCACAGAATAATATTCTCTGGAGGAGAAAGACACTCTTAAGCCTTTGGAAAGAAATGCAATAAATATTTCACAAACCTGCCAAGAAAAGCAAGAGGTAGAGAAGTTATTTATTATCCAGAGACTTCCATTAGAGTTGTTTTCCTCCTACACCAGGAAAGGCAAACATCTTTTAACTTAGTTTTATGACATTTTTTGTTTGTTTGTTGCAGTGAAATTGGACTGAAATAAGAAAGAACATGGACTGTCAAAAAGTTCACATAAATAAATAGTGGATGCCTATTTTCTGCCTGCAGTTCAGGAGACCTGGATTCGATCCCTGGGTCAGGAAGATCCCCTGGAGAAGGAAATGGCTACCCACTCAGTATTCTTGCTTGGGAAATTCCACGGAGAGAGGAGCGTGGCAGACTACAGTCCATGAAATTGCAAAGAGTCAGACATGACTTAGTGACTAACACTTTCACTTTTCACACAGGTGAATGTGTGTGTGTATCTTTTTTTTCCTCCCTACATGCGACTGAAGTAGCTGTAGAAATCAGATTTCTTCTTCTCACTATTTGCAGCCCCAGGTTTTCTACTTTTTCTTCTTTGCGCAGAGAATCATGCATTTCAAGCCAGAGAAAGGGCATGTAACCATGCCATTGGAGAATATTGGGCACAGGTGGCTGGCATAATGGCAGCCTTCCCGAAGTGACACTTAAGCTGAATCTTAGAGAGTAAAAGGGAGTTGGCATAGGTAAGTGCCCCAGGCAGAGAATTGCATGGGCATCGTTCCAGAGTGACTCGGTGCTTGCTGTTGGAGAATTGCCTATAGTCAGCATGCCCAGCCTGCGTTGTGTTATCCATCTATGAAGCTGAGGGTTGAAAAAATCTAGAAGACTACAAACATTCAGGGTCCAGAATGGTTGGGTTCCAAACTTGGCTTTGCTGCTTACTGGCTGTATAACTCTGGACAATTTACATGGCCTCTGTAAGCCTCAGTTTTCTAAGCTATACAATGAGCATAATAATACTAATTCCTCCTGTGGCTGTCTATAAGATCATGCATTTAAAATGCTCAGAGCAGTGCCTGTCGTATCATAAGGAATCACTGTTAACTTTTATTTGATTGTAATTAATGTTGCAATTTTACTATTTGATTGTTCACCTCTAATTATGCATGCATGTTTAGCTTTTAATGGTGATTATTGCTAAATTATCCTGTTATTGCTGCTTGATGGAGCTCCCAGCTCTCTTCTGTTAGCTTCAGAGATTTCTCTACTATTCCAATAAGACTGATGTCTGCATGACATTTGTTACTTGTGGACTAATAAAAGAATATTATAGGCCTCACCTTGAAAAGGATTCGCTGGCTGGAAAGTATAAAATAAAAGGCCTGTAAAAGGCCTTTGTTAGTGTTTCTCAGTTGCAGTCCAATTAATTTAGCCAAAGAAGGGAGTCATATTTTATGAATTGTGGTCCTCAAAGGTTGAACTATTACTGAGTTTCCTTAATGGAGATACTTTTTCTTGGGGTGTTCAGTCCTAATACAGGCAACCTGTATGAGCAAGGCAACCTGCTCTCCAGGTCTGTACAGCTAGAAGATTAAGAAGCATCACCTCAAAAATGTTCCTGCCTGAGAACAAAAGAGTTAGTATTTTTCTCAATGCAAAAAAAAAAAAATGGATGTCACATTAAAAACAGAGTGGACATGGCTTATAGTTGGCAATTCTAGATCCTCATGTGGGGCTACTGAAGAAATCACCATGCGTACTGAGAGGGTTTGACCCCTGGATCAGAAAGATCCCCTGGAGAAGGAAATGACAACCCACTCCAGTAGTCTTGCCTGGGAAATCCCATGGACACAGGAGCCTGGTGGGCTACATACAGTCCACTGGGTTGCAAAAGAGTTGGATATGACTTAGCAGTTAAACAACAGTTGAGCTGCCAGGAGCTGCTCATGCTTTACAAAATTAAAAAAAAATATATTACTTGTTTCTGCCAGTGGAAATATAGGAGAAAATTTCCTTAAAATCATACTATCATCGGTTTTACACAAAGGTTATAATAATAGTTCCTACATCTCAGAGTTTTGGGGAAGATTAAATGATATGATACCTGCTGTGGGCTTTCATTTCCATAGTGCACAGAAGAGTGGGAGGACTTGATAAATGTCACTGGATGCTACTCCTCCTAGGAGGGTACAAGTGGTATAGTTTGGTGGTTAGAGAATGTATTTGTTGTTGTTGTTTAGTTGCTAAGTCATGTCCGACTCTTTGGACTGCAGCCCGAATACTAGAGTGGTTTCCAGGGGATCTTCTCCAGGAGAGCTTCCTGACCAGGGATCAGACCCATGTCTCCTGAATTGGTAGGTAGATTCTTTACTGCTGAGCCACCAGGGAAGCCCCATGGAGAAAATATAGCCTGGATTTGAAGTCCAGCTTATCACTGGGTTCTAAGTACCAGTGGGCAATTGCTTAACATTTCTGTGCTTCTGTTTCTTTACCTGTTGAAGGTAGATAGGTATTGTTATCTGTCTTACAGGGGAGTTTGAGAAGTACATGAGTGAATACTCACAAAGCATATGCAATAGTGATGGGCCCACAGTAAGGGCCAAACTAAATATGAGCTCTTGCAGCAGCAATTGTAGTGCAAAACAATTTATATCTGTCTGAAAAGCATAGGATTAACCATACTTTTTCATTAAATTGACCTTTTTAGATAATAATTTATGATAGTTTACAGATTCGTCTTGCTGAAATTTGTTGTTTTGTCTATAGAGGACTCACAGATTCTATATTATTATTCTAATATTAACTAACTGTTCTGGCAAATATTACTGAACCACCTTCTGACCTACTTTTGGGACTTCAGAGGAATTATTTAGGATTACATTTTTTTCCAAGGAAACAGTTCAATAACTCTTTATTATCTCTTCCCCTCAGGGATCTTGGTGGTATGGTAGAAGGAAATATTGATTATTTACTTACTGTTTTTACATTTTCTTTCATTTATGGGGAAACAGATGGATTGCTTGCAGCCAACACCAACCTTAGGAGCTAAGGGCACACTTTAGGGTTTTGTGGTTTTTTTTTTTTTTTTGACATTAAACTGGTCAAAAATTAAGCAGGGCTTTGAGAAGCATTTTTCGAGGCAATTCTGCCACCCACTTTTCTCCCTTTACCTCCCCTCAAAAAATAAATAAAATTCTGTAGCTAATCTCTATATTAAGTCACCACAACATATGATTACAGAATGTCAAAAAGTGTGAAACAGTAGTTCTGTCTTTCTAGTAAACGTAGCATTCTTGATGGACCTGGGGAGAGTTAGTTGAATCTGTCCATTGCTCGGGAATCTGGAGAGGAAAGAGGTCAGGAGAGATGATTGTGATAAAGAGCATTCCAGGCAGAGAGGCTCTCAGACCCCCATAGCAGAGAGAAGGGGGTGGTCCTCCCCACACCGGAAGAGCAGTTTGAGCACTTTGATGACACTAGGTGTGGCAAAAAGGAGCTAGAAGGTCTGAAATACTAGCTCTGCAAAAAGGCCTGGGCATCCATCACCACACCTGGGCATTGAGTCTCCAATTTGGATTTTCCCAGACATGCTGAAGATAGCCAGGGACTAGCCCATTTAACATAGTATAACTTAACAACATAAGAAGATTGGCATGTGGGCCTCTGACACTGAGTCATAAATAATTTTAATTCCAGTCATTCATTCATTTGTGAATATTCACTGAGGGACTGCTGTGAGCTGGGCACCATTATTGATCCTAGATATAGAGTGGGAAGCAAAAGAGACAAGATTCTTGCCCTCATGGAGCTTACAATCTAGTGGGATAAGACAGGTAATAAATATGCAAATGAATTGATGGACCAGATACTTTCAGAGGGTGATAAGGACCACAAAGGGATACTTGATGTGAGGGACTGTGGCTGGGGAGTTGAAAAATCCTTCCTGAGCATTTTGGGGGAAGCAGCCATCCATCCATATGTAGACCTGGAAGCAGAATATTCTAGATGGAGGGATCAGCATATGTAAAGAATATGAGGCAATAATGAGCCAGTGTGGCTGGGGGGAGTGGAAGCAGGTGCGACACAAGAGGAAGGCAGGAGCAAGCCATTCAGGGTTGGGTGGGCCTTGTTGAGGGGTGTAGATTTGATTCTAAGTATGATAAGGAGCCACTAGGGCTTTAAGCAGGAGCGTGCCACTACATGATGCACATCTTACGAAGTGCCCTCTGACTGCTGTGGGCAGGGGCAAGAGTGGAGGCTGTGCTCCCTGTTGGGAGGTGGTGCTCATTACCAGATAGTGATTTCCCAGGCGAGAGTGGTCTAAGTGGAGAGGGAGAGAATTCGATGGGTTTGGGATCGATTTTGGAGATAAACCCATAGGACTTGATCAACTGGGAGGCGGAGGGAGAGAAGAGTCAGGGGGGATATCTTGGTTTTTGTACAGTCCATGATGTGGACAGGTACTGAGGCTAGATGACAGAGGAGAGGGGGAACAAAGAGATTTTGGAGGGAAAAAAAGAGTTCTATATTAGCCATGTCGAGTTTAAGATGTAAATAAACAACCCAGTGGAGATGTCACATTTAAAGCTGGGGAACTTCCCTGGTGGTCCAGTGGCTGTGACATTTTCTTCCAATGTGCTGGGTGTGGGTTTGTTCCCTGGTCAGAGACTAGGGGTCCCACATGGCTTGTGGCCAAAAAACTGAAACATGAAACAGAAGCAACATTGTAACGATTCACTAAAGACTTTAGAAATGGTCCATATAAAAAATATGAAAAGCATTAACAAATTTGAAATTGGATATTTGAACTTGAAACTCAATGAAGAGGCCAGAGACAAGGATAGCAATTTGGGAGGCATGGCTGAATAGTTGGTATTTAAAGCCAGGGAAGTGGGTGAAGTCTCCTGAGGACCATCGGCTTTTGAACAAGCAATCTCTAAATCAAACCAAAACACGACTCCTGAAACATTTCATGTTCATCTCAGTCATTGTTTTACCTTGAGACTCTCAAACAAATACTCTTACAATATTAATGCTATTAAAATATGTATTTTATTGGATATTTTTACATCCTCTGTTACTATCATTGGAACTCCTTCACTTCAAGTCTTGGTTTGATTGGTTTCTCTGTCTCTAGTTTTGTGTCTGTATCTTCAGACTCTAGACAAAGGCAGTTGATGCTCCATAGTTCCCTTAGGCCATGAGTGTCTTAATGAGGACTCAGAAGAAGCATCGAAAGAGTTACACAATAATTTATTTGAGCATAAGCAGGAAGTGCCATATTTAGATAATTCTCTTTCCACAGCATCATTATCTCAGAATGCTTCTGCTGACAGCCTTAGAGATAATAGCACTGAATATGTAAACAATGAAACAATACACATGGTAATGAGGGAGACTCAGAAAATACAGTAGTAATGAAAAAATAACAAGACAGTGATTCTAATATTGTAAATACACAAGTTTGTATTAGTGACATATTATCTCTGTAATGCCAAGCTGAAGTAATTTAGAAGCCAATGTAACAACTGCTGATCAACATAGAAGGTGTCAATCCAGTGCCAGTTAATGCATTTAGAGAATTAGGCAGACTCTGAATAGTTAGGAATGTATGTGAATCCGGAGTGAGCAGGTTGCTGTTAAGTAGGGGAGTGCTGAAGCCACACAGCAGTTGACATCGAGAATGGTTCCAGGCAGGAGCACACAGGAAATCAGAGACAGAAAAATACCTTATCAAAACCCAATGACTTTTTGAATTATGATTTTCTCTGTGTATATGCCCAGTAGTGGGATTGCTGGGTCATATGGTAGTTCTGTTTTTAGTTTTGTAAGGAATCTCCATACTGTCTTCCATAGTGGCTGTATCAATTTACATGCCCACCAACAGTGTAAGAGTGTTCCCTTTTCTTCACACCCTCTCCAGCATTTATTGTTTGTAGATTTTTTGATGATGGCCATTATGACCCGAGTGAGGTGATACCTCATTGTAGTTTTGATTTGCATTTCTCTAATAATTAGTGATATTAGGCATCTTTGGCCATCTGTATGTCTTTGGAGAAATGTCTATTTAGGTCTGCCCAGTTTTTGATTTGATTGTTTGATGTTTTTGATATTAAACTGCATGAGCTATTTTCTATTTTTGGAGATTAATCCTTTGTCAGTTGCTTCATTTGCGAGTATCTTCTCCCATTCTGAAGATTTTCTTTTCATCTTGCTTTGAAAACTGTAAATCAAAAGATACATGCACCCCAACGATCATTGCAGTACTAATTACAATAACCCAGACATGGAAGCAACCTAAATTTCCATCAACAGAGGAATGGATAAAGAAGATGTGGTACATATATACAGTGGAACATTACTCATCCATAAAAAGGTATGAAATTATGTCATTTTCAGAGTTGTGGATGGATCTAGAGACTGTCATACAGAGTGAAGTAAGTCAGAAAGAGAAAAACAAATATTGTATATTAACACATAGATATGGAATCTAGTAAAATGGTAGAGATGATCTTATTTACAAAGCAGAATTAGAGACACAGACATAGAGAACAAACATGGATACTAAAGGGGAAGGGGGCAGTGGGATGAATTGGGGGATTGGGACTGACATATACATCACTATGTATAAAACAGATAACTAGTGAGAACCTACTGTATAGCATGGGGAATTCTACTTGGTGCTCTGTGGTGACCTAAAAGGAAAATCTGTAAAAGAAGAGATACATGTACACGTGTCGGCTTCCCTGGTAGCTCAGCTGGTAAAGAATCTGCCTACAATTCAGGAGACCCCAGTTTGATCCCTTGGAAAAGGGATAAGCTACCCACTCCAGTATTCTTGGGCTTTCCTGGTGGCTCAGATGGTAAAGAATCCACCTGTAATATGGGAGACCTGGGTTCAATCCCTGGGTTGAGAAGATCCCCTGGAGGAGGGCATGCAACCCACTCCAGTATTCTTCCCTGGAGAACTCCATGGACTATATAGTCCATGGGATTGCAAAGAGTTGGACACAGCTGAGTGACTAAGAGTTGGACACAGCACAGTACTATACTATATATATAGTGCTATGTACTATATGCACAACACAGTATACTATATGTATACATATAGCTGATTCACCTTGCTACATAGCAGAAAGCAACCCAGCAGTGTAAGGCAACTATATTCCAAAAAAAAGGGGGTGGGGGGGTGATGACTTTGCTATATATGCAATAAACGTACAAAAAAATCATTGCAATCACTTTGTTAGTAGGCTAAAATGGTGCATGTGCTAAGTTGCTTCAGTCTGTGTCCAACTCTTTGCAACCCTTTGGACCGCAGCCTGCCAGATTCCTCTTTCCATGGGATTCTCCAGGCAAGAATACTGGAGTGGGTTGCCATGCCCTCTTCCAGGGGATCTTCCCAACCCAGGGATCAAACTCGTGTCTCTTATTTCTCCTGCATTGGCAGGCAAGTTCTTTACCACTAGTGCCACCTGGGAAGCTGAAATCTGTGTCATACAATAGGAAAGGACTTCCTTATTTTTCATCCTTATTCTTCAAACATGCTCCATTGAATCTCCTTTTCCCTACCTCTTGTTTGCCTCACAGGCAAAATTCATACTTTTCCAGTATTGTAACAGTCATGTTTTAATTAATGAAAATTGGTATTGAGTGCTAAAAGTTTTGGTGTTGTCTAAAATCAGAATTTCAATCTCATGTTCATTCCACAGCTTCTATTTTCCTGTTGGTTTAAGCCTGACCTCCCTAAGGCATATCTTGTTTTGTTTTCTTGTTTCCTACTTTTCACTTCAACCCCAGTTATCACACCTGGGTCTTCCAGGGTCAGCAGAAGGGAAGGTAGCCTAGAGAAAGTCTTGGCTTGCTTGGAGCTGTTGGAATTCAGCATTGCTGCCTTGTGGGGCAGAGGTCTAGATGTTAGATCCTTCATGGGACATGAAAGAATTTGAGAGTTTTAGGAATGTTATTTCTATTTAAAATACATTTATTTCTGCTTAAAATTCTTGCACCAGAGTCTCTTTCTTTGTGTTAACAATGTACATACTACTCTTTCAAAATGCAGCAAAGTAAGATTACGGATAACAGGGCAAAATTCTATCTTTCCCATGTGTGTGTGTACTCCATTGCTCAGTTGTGTCTGACTCTTTGGGATGCCAAGGGCTGTAGCTGGCTAGGCCCCACTGTCCATGGGATTCTGCAGGCAAGAATACTGGAGTGGGTTGCTATCCCCTCCTCCAGGGGATCTTCCTGACCCAGGAATTGAACCCATGTCTCCTGCGTCTCCTGCATTGGCAGGTATATTCTTTATCACTGAGCAACCAGGGAAGCCCCTTGTCTTTCCTACCACTGTGTTAAATAAGTTTGTTGTGTTAGTCACTCAGTTGTGTCCCACTCTTTGCAATCCCACTAACTGTTAATTCCAGGCTCCTTTGTCCAGGCAAGAAAACTGGAATGGGTTGCCATTCCCTTCTCCAGGGGATCTTCCTGACCCAGGGATCAAACCTAGGTCTCCTGCCTTGCAGGCACTTTCTTTACTGTCTGAGCCACCAAGGAAGCCTATTAACTAAGTTTACTGTAGTGATATGTTTATAGTGTCCAGCATAGTGCCTGGCAAAAAATGGACGCCTTAGCACATGTTTATTGAGGAAATGAATAAATGAGTCATTATATCCATTTATGTGAATAAATAGCCTGAGGTGACCTATGTAATTTGATCTGGAAAGGACTACTTCAGGGGGAGGCTGAGCTAACACGTTCCTCTGAAACTAGAAGTAAATCAAAGGTCTCTGGAGTACTGGAAGGGGGGGAGAATATGCAGGAGGGAGGTGTGAGCCTCTGAGGACAACTTTGCCAGTTTTGGATTGTTCTGCTTGTATTTGCCTCTGGCTATTCTGAACATGCAAATGTTGATCAACATATTTATTCTACCACGAGTAGAATATTGTTTGAGACCTTTGGTAAAATAGAACACTTTTAAAACAGATGTGTTATTTTTCCTTCCAAACAAAAATTAAATCTGGTCTCAGTCTTGATGGGGCTTCCCAGGTGGTGCTAGTGGTAAAGAACCCTCCTGCCAATGCAGGGGATGTAAGAAATGTGGGCTCCATCCCTGGGTGGGAAGATCCCCTGGAGGAAGGCATGGCAATCCAGTATTCTTGCCTGGAGAATCCCATGGACAGAGGAGCCTGGTGGACTATGGTCCATAGGATTGCACAGAGTCGGACATGACTGAAGCAGCTTAGCATGCTGGCACGCAAGCTCAGTCTTGATTTGGGGTGTTGGCATCTAGCCACCCAGCCATTTGGGAGTCACTCAGTAGAAACTCTGTGTATCATCGTAGATGATAGAGATAGAACTCTTGGCTGAGCATCCAGATACCGCTTAGGATCATGTGGAAGCTTTTGTTTCATTTCGTACATGAGGCCCCTTGCTATATATTAAAAACAAAGCACCATATGTATTTTACCCTTTTTTTGGCTTTACCTGTATTCTGTCTTTCCATGTTATCTTCCATCTTACAATTTCTTACAATGAGATTCTTTGGATAACTGGAGTACATTGAAAATGCAATACTGTGAAAATTTCTAGTAACCTAATGTTTTAATGAGGTTATCCAAGATTATTCTAACCAGTCAATGTTTAGACCAAGTTTTTTAATGAGAATCATAAGAATTAAATCAATGTATAGGAGCCAGGCAGAGATACATAAGATGATTTACTTTTGATACATTCGTATTTACTTAAGCTATGTTCTAAAATTAGTGTTTAATTATGCTTAATAATTAATGTAAAAAGTTTTTTCACTGATACGTTTAGTTGTACCATGGGGAAGATTTTAATATCTGATCATAATGATAATTTAGTGATTAAAAAACTGAGTTAAATATTTCTGTGTTAAATATAAACATAGATTTAATTTTCTATTTCATGTCATGCCTCTTAAAGTTTATGAATGATATATTGGTATAATTTCATATTTTGCTAGCATAGACTTACCTTAGTCCATGTGTGCATTCAGTTTTAAATTATTCAGGTACAATAAAATAAACACATGTTCAACGTTGACTGTAACAAAGCTTTTCTTTGAAAATGAGAAAGGGCTTTAATCTTTCTTAGGTGTCAGAATTGTCTTGTGGACGTCCTTTATATTTGTATTTGCAAAGCACAAATGTGTTGGTAACAGACCCTGCTGGATGCTTACTACAGTGAATGAAATATTGAACTAATTGAAATATATCCAGAAAGTTACTATTGTAATGTGTTGAATTAAAAGAAAGATATTTTTAAACTTGTCAAAAAAATTTTTTTTTAGCTTGTCAGTTACCCTTGACAGCTACACGGACTATTTGAATAAGATATAATACTATGGCTCTAAGTTACTAGATGTTTTACCATGCTGGCAAAAGGTAAAATATTAAAGGAGTATTTAATTTGTGTAGCTGTGGGTTAATGAGTGATTTCTAAGTAACAGGTTTTTTGTGGAGGGAAGAAAATCAAAGGAAGGAGATGAACTTTTTTTTTTTTTACTTTTACAGATTTTTTATTAGGGCAAATGGGCTTATGAATTTTAAAAAGCTGGGTAGGTAGCTTTTTCACTTGTGCTTGCCTCTTATTAGCTGTGTACCTGGTAATTCTGGGGATTTCCCCAGTGGCTCAGTGGTAAAAATCCGCCTGCAATGCAGGAGACACAGGGCATGCAAGCTCTATGCTTGGGTTGGGAAGATCCCCTGGAGGAGGGCATGGCAACCCAGTCCAGAATCCTTGCCTGGAGAACCCCATGGACAGAGGGGCCTGGCTGGCTGCAGGCCACAGGGTTGCAGAGTCGGACGTGACTGAAGCAACTGAGCACGCATGTGCATGCACCTGTAATTTATCATTCTCTCGCATCTTAATTTCCACAACTTTAGAAAAGAGAAAACAATTCTTTCATTTGTGGAGACTAAGTAAAATAATGAATATAAAGTAAGTTGCTTAATGCCTGCAGCCATACTTTTGACACAATAAATGGTAATTCCTTTCCTCCTTTTTTTTTTTTTTTTAAAGGCTGTTAAAACATGAGACTGTCCAAATGGAATCATAAAATTATAGAATTATAGAGATGTGTGGCTCACTTAGAAGTTGCCTATTGCAATTCTTTTTAATTTTGAGATGCAAAATAGGATTTGGGGACCAGTAATGTTCTTTAAGAAAAAAGAGAAAGCTGTTTTGATTTTTTTAAGTTTATATTAAAAAGATCATTTCTAATATCATGCTTTAGTAGTTCTGGAAAATGGCTATTTTACAAAATAAATAATTTTGGTATCCTTGCTGATAGTCATAAAATTCTAACATGAGAATTGAGAGTTAGAAGTCTATGGATTATTCAACTCTATTCTTGAGGCTCAGAAAGACAGGATGACTTGTCCAGTTTCACAGTGGTACTTATTTGGGGAACATAAGCCCAGAGTAGTGAAGGTGGAAAGAGGAGAGGGAAATAACATAAAAGACAATAAACAATGAAATGCAATCATTTTAATGTGTCAGTCATTACATCCACACGTTACCTAGTGGGTATATTTGCTTGGCATATAGGACTTTCCTGAAGATCTGCAAAGAACTGTACCTTGGTGCAATCCAAGACTAGAGGAAGAGGAGAAATTTATCTACTTAGTTTCATTTCATTCTCATTTCCCAGTGGTGACATTTACTCCACAGGAAGCTCACACTCTCATATATCCAGGTAATTTATCTAGCACCTTGGTGTTCTTTCAACAAGCCAGATACCTAAGATGTGGCTCTTCATCTAGTCATAAAGGAGCTATTAGGCACGGGCAACATGCTGACCAGG
This sequence comes from Cervus canadensis, assembly GCF_019320065.1. Lineage (NCBI taxonomy): Eukaryota > Metazoa > Chordata > Mammalia > Artiodactyla > Cervidae > Cervus > Cervus canadensis. Next base: position 31,699,559 of record NC_057400.1, on the reverse strand, counting down.
AAAAAGAAGAAATGAGGGCAGTCAAGGGAATCTGCAAAGAAAAATAAGATTTTTACCTGATACACATGCATTATCAGATTGAATCCTTAAAACAGTCTTAGTATATAGTATTATTGCTCATTGCTGTACCTAATGGCAGTCAGCGCATGTTGGTCCATCTAAATGATTAAATGAATGGATAAATGAAACTCTGTTCTTTCCCAAACCAAGACACTTCCCATTATATTACAGCCTTCAAAGTCAGGTGGAATCTTGCATTTGTCTTTTGTCAAACTCTGACATGGCAGCTAAAGAAATGATTCAGTCACATTTACATGCCTGGTCCATTTGTCTTAAACATGTAGAACTTGAGTCTGAAGTTCAAATACCTTCAGGAACCAGTCACATAATGTAAATGAATAAATCAATATAAAGCAATAGACTGTGGACAGTACAAATGCCACATAATGTCATTTAAATTTTAGCCAAATAAAACAGGTTTGAGGCCAAGGTAGACTCTCACTAATTTGCTCTTCACTTTGCATTAATTTCTCCTCTTACTGATATTTTAGTACAAAAATCAGATGCCTATATAACAAACAGAAAGATCTTTGTTTTTATGATAAATAATTAATATCACATGCTATCAGCACTGAATTAGTATATGCAATCTCTTAAATCTCCTTTTCTAAAATGTTCCAAAGTCTTATTTAGAACATACACTGACATTCCTGATGAAACCTCTTTCTATTCTCACTGGACTTTGTCTTGGAGCTTGGGACTTAACATATTACCACTAAGAGGTGTTGGTATGCATATTAGGAATATGTAATGAATCTTAATAGCATTAGCTTACTATCCCAGAGTGCCCAGTCATACTCATGCAGGTTTGCACTGGCATCCACATGCTCATAATTAAGGAGGGGGTGTTTCTTTACCGTTGTATCTGGGCTTCTCTGGTAAGTTGTTATGCATCTGGCATTCATTCAGTGCACACTGGCATTTGCTGGCTTCTGATATCCGTCCTTGCACTAATCCGCAGATTACTCGTGTGGAGCCTGCCCATCTCTAACACTATGCTGTCACATTTAGAATAAATAATAGAGTCTTGCTTTGAATTTATAAAATACTGAACTACCTAGTTCAGACTCATAAAGCATAGCTTGGTGAATATGGTTTCCCTGTGTTAAAAAAAAAAATTACTGGACCTCGTAAAGTCTAGAAAATGAACACTATCATTCCATTATAACAGTGATTACTGCTGAACAAAATTTGTCATAAAGTGTTTATAGGAACTAAAATACAGAAAAATTATTAATATAATGTGGTTCCTCTGGTCTGGACTAATGAAACCCTTTCTGAAAATGCTAAATATCCCCCATTAACAACTAGGGGATTAAGTTTAAAATATCTTTTTAGACTTATTTTAAGCTACTAAGGCTTCATAATAAAAAGTGTCATTAACTCGGACTGATGACTTTAGTAGTATTAATTGATGATGAATGAAGAACTGTTGACAAGAAAGCAACAGGTTTCTGAGAGCAAAATTTTAGTAAATACAATTGAAGAATTTTTTGGTGAAATTTTAAGTAAGCTGAGAGATCAAAACAGTTAGATTTCAGAATAAATATTAATAAAAATATGCACTACAAATTGGGTCAGAACGATGATAAACTCTATACTTACTTTGTTAAAATAATGGCTCAGCATGGAAATTTTTCTTCTTAGATGAGAAAACTGAGATAAGTAGATGCTGTTATTTACTCAGCTAATAAGCAAACGGTCAATTATGCTTTTACCTGCTGGACTCCCAAGTGTTTTCTTTATCACTATCCATAATCACTAGACTGTCTTGGTGGCAGGCTGAGAACAGAGTTAGGTGGAGAGAGAAATGTGAAGCAAGGATGTTGAAGAGCGCAGTGTTTTGCAGACCACTGTTTACATGCTACAGCTTAATGCTAAATGAAAACATGCTTTCAAATCTTTTTTTAAAAAAAATAACTCTTGAGTTTTCAATGAGGATCTTCTAAAACAATTTAGCTAAAACCAGAAAGTTGTTCAACACAAGTGAAGGCAGATGTTAAATTTACAATGCTGAGACACCTGTAAAACATACATATGTACTAGCAGATGTCAACTTTATCCCTAAGAACCAGTTTCTTTTTTTTTTTTGGCAGTTCAATAACTTTATTGGACAATCAACAGTTAGTTCTCATCCACATTAACTAAAGATATTTGAAGGTGATGACGGGCTTCTAGGTAACCAACATGTAGGGCTTGTTTGGGGAATCTTTGTCTTCATTACATTTTCCACACAACTGAACACAGATCCGGTATGGGACATTCCTTATTCCTGTAGCCCAGATGCATTTGTTAAACCTGGTGTTGATGCTCACATCCCGTCTTCCTATCTGCTTCATGGCAAATTTTAGTGTCTCCAACTACTAAAGGGAAGTTCCCACTACTCTGGTTTTAATACCATTTAAATAGACAGTGTCGCTCTAGATTATTAACACATTTATGCTTGTGATTATAAATTTAAATATACATGTGCCAGAATAAAGAAAAACAGGTAGAGGTTTGTGGGAAAACTTTTTTAGATGACACATGGTCTTAATACTTTTGGGATCATTCTATTGGGTGAGTTTTGAATAGTAAAAGAGAGAAATTAGTATTTTCTGAAATGTGGAATTTTTAGTGCTGCATGTATTCAGATACCAAGGCAGATGGTCATTACCAAAAGTTACCTTTAGCTTTGACAGTGCAGCTCATGTTTGTGTCTTGGCTATATTTGTTCTCTATGCTCCATAACAAAATTACTGCACACTCAGTAGTTTAAAACAACACCCATTTATTAGCTCAAGGTCTCTAATGTCGGAAGCTCAGAATGGCAAAGCTGAGGGTTCTCACAAGGCCAAAATCAAGATATTGGGGGAACTGAGTTTTTGTTCGGAGACTCAGGGGGTGGATTCTAAGCTTATTTTGTTGGCAGAATTAAGCTATCCGTGACTATTTGGCCCAAAGTCCCCACTGCCTTGCTAGTTGTCAGTTGAGGGCCGTTTTCAGTTTCTAGAGGATGCCCTCGGTCCTTTGCATGTGACCCCCTTTCAGCTTCAAACCAGAAACCTCGTTTCAACTTCTCATACCTGAAATCCACCTCACTTCCTCCTTTGCTACTCTCTACTCACAGGAGAAAACTCTGCTTTTAAAGGGATCGTGTGATAAGGTTAGGTCCGCTTAGATAATTTGATTTTCTTTTTGATTGTGTGTGCGTATGTGTTCTCAGTCATCTCCAACTCTTTGTGACCCTGTGGACTGTAGCCCACGAGGATCCTCTGTCCATGGAGTTTTCCAGGCAAAATTATTGGAGTGGGTTGCCATTTCTTTCTCCAAGGAATCTTCTCAACCCAAGGATTAACCAAAGTCATTTTAATGGTAATCTTAATCTGCAAAAACCCCTTTTGCCATTTTATTAGAGTTATTCAGGAATGAATAGGATATTGAATCCAAACATGGACCAAAGCCACTTGAAACTTTGGTCCACCCCCTACCCCATCTAGCTCAAATGCTATCAGGAACCAAGTAGTCAGTTCTGAGCAATGGTAGTGTGGAAAGGATCAGAAAAGGTTAACCAAAGGTGAAGTTAATCTAATTAACACTCTGCTCAGCCAAAATTCAACTTGACTTTTGAAAAAAAAAAAACCTAAACTAAATCATCATCTATGTGCTCTATGCCAAAGAGAGGAAAGGGCTTAAATTCTCTAGAAAATAAATTAAATAAAGCCCCCCCCCCCCAATCATATCTTAAGCCTCTGTTATTTCTTTATTCACAATGCTTGGAATTCAGTCATAATATATGAAACATACAAAGAAGCAGAAACAAGTGACCCAAAATCAGTAGTCAGTAGGAGCAGACCCACAGCAATTGGGAATCCCAGAAGAAAAAGAAAGTCATGTAAAGTACATTTCAATAAATAATGGTCCATTTTTTTCAAATTTAATTAAAAATATTGACCCACAGGTATCAGAAGCTCATTAAATGCTTTTCATCAGATGAGCACCTTACACCATACACACAGAGGCACATGACTGTCAATCTGCTGAAATCCAAAACAATAGAGAAAAATACTGAAAGCAGCAAGAGAATAAGCACACATTACATATAGAGGAACAATGATATAAATTTTGCCTAATTTGTTATCAGAAACAATGGAAGCCAGAAGATAATGGAATACCATTTCTGAAGCACTTAATGAAAAAGAATTGTCATGATAATTATGTGCATTGTTGAAATAATCATTCAAATATGAAGACATGTTTTCAGATAAGCAGAAGTTGACAGACTTGTTGGCAATAGACGCACATAGCAGACATGCTAAAAGAAGTTCTTTAGGCTAAAGGATCATGTAAATGCAGAAATTTGGATCTATAGGAAGGAATAAAGAGTGGTGGAAATAGTAAATATGTGGGTAAATAAAGAATGATTAAATTAACAGGCAATTAATTTAAATAAAAAATAATTTCAATTAATTTGAGGTTATATAATTAATGTACAAATACTATATATGATGGCAGTGTAGTGTAATTGCTTAGTTGTGTCTGACTCTTTGTGACCCTGTGGACTGTAGCCCACCAGGCTCCTCTGTCCATGGGATTCTCCAAGCAAGAATACTGGAGTGGGTTGCCATTTTCTTCTCCAGGGGATCTTCCCAACCCAGGGATTGAACCTGGGTCTCCTGCATCACAGGCAGATGCTTTACCCTCTGAGCCACCAGGGAAGCCCAACAACAGCACAAAGGACAGGAAAGAGGTAAACTGAAGTGTATTATTACAGGTTTCTTACACTATATGTGAAGGGTATAATAATAAGTAAAGTTTGATTATTATGAGTTAAGGAAGCATAGGGCCAGCATGTGAGTATCCATTAAAACATTAAGACACTGAAGTATAGCTAAAGAACCGGTAGAAGTGATAAAATCTATTAATAAAAAATTATCCAAAGGAAGTAAAAGAAACGAGGGAAAAGAAACAAGAACAGACAAGAGGTATAGAAAACAAATATAGTGGTAGTCTTAAGCACAATTTAAGGTATCATAATTAAGAATCAATAATTTAAAACTTAATATTATATTCTATGTCAGTTCAGTTCAATTCAGTCACTCAGTCATGTCCAACTCTGCGACCCCATGAACCACAGCATGCCAGGCCTCCCTGTCCATCACCAATTCCTGGAGTCCACCCAAACCCATGTCCATTGTGTCGGTGATGCCATCTAACCATCTCATCCTCTGTCGTCTCCTTCTCCTCCTTCCCTCAATCTTTCCCAGCATCAGGGTCTTTTCAAATGAGCCAGCTCTTCGCATCAAAGTATTGGCCAAAGTATTGGAGTTTCAGCTTCAGCATCCGTCCTTCCAATGAACACCCAGGACTGATCTCCTTTAGGATGGACTGGTTGGATCTCCTTGCAGTCCAAAGGACTCTCAAGAGTCTTCTCCAACACAACAATTCAAAAGCATCAATTCTTCGGGGCTCAGCTTTCTTTATAGTCCAACTCTCACATCCATACAAGACCACTGGAAAAACCATAGCCTTGACTAGATGGACCTTTGTTGACAAAGTAATGTCTCTGCTTTTTAAAATGCTACCTAGGTTGGTCATAATTTTCCTTCCAAGGAGTAAGTGTCTTTTAATTTCATGGCTGCAATCACCATCTGCAGTGATTTTGGAGCCCCCCAAAATAAAGTCAGCCACTGTTTCCACTGTTTCCCCAGCTATTTGCCATGAAGTGACGGCACCAGATGCCATGATCTTAGTTTTCTGAATGTTGAGCTTTAAGTCAAGTTTTTCACTCTCGTCTTTCAATTTCATCAAGAGGCTCTTTGGTTCCTCTTCACTTTCTGCCATAAGTGTGGTGTTATCTGCATATCTGAGGTTATTAATATTTCTCCCGGCAATCTTGATTCCACCTTGTGCTTCCTCCAGCCCAGTGTTTCTCATGATGTACTCTGAGTATAAGTTAAATATGCAGGGTGACAATATACAGCCTTGATATACTCCTTTTCCTATTTGGAACCAGTCTGTTGTTCCATGTCCAGTTCTAACTGTTGCTTCCTGACCTGCATATTCTATGTAAATGATTTAAAAACTTAAAAGGCACAGATTATTAAGATTAAAAAAGGCAAAACCAAATCCTGTGCTGCCTACAAGGGATCATCTTAAGAGACAAGTAGTATCCTGTGAGATAAGTATCATACTGTGAAATAATCATGAATCATAAAATCACAGGTGAAATTAGAAAATATTTTAAACAAAAACCCAAAATATCAAAATATGTGAGATGCATTTACAGCAAAGCTTTGAGGAAACTTTATATATCTAAATGCCTATATTAGAAAAGAAGAAAAATTCAAGTTACGAAGGTAATAGAGAGTAAATTAAACCCAAATAAGTAGAAAAAAGGGCACAACAATAAATGGGAAGTCAAGTAAAGAAAAGGAAAAAAGAGAAAAATCAATAAATCTGAGCTAACTATTTGAATAGAATAATGAAACTGACAAATTCTTGCAAAGATGATGAGGAGCAAGAGAGTGAGGAAGAGGAGAAGAGATGAATTAACAGTATCAGTAATGAGAAATCCTGTAAGAATGTAGTGCTTAATAATGAAATATTGTGAATAACTTTATGCAGTGCTTAAATTCCTTGAAAACCTCAACCTACATAACTGACACACACACAAAAAGAAAATGTTGATAGCCCTACATTTGTTAAAGAAATTGAATCTATAATTAAAAATTTGTCCCAAAGAGACCTCCAGGCTTAGATCCCTTCACAAGAATTCTTTCAAATATTTAAGGAAGAAATACAAATCTTTCCCAACTTATCTCACAAACCATGGTAACAGGGGACACTTCTAACTTATTTTATGAAACTAGCATAAACTTGCTATCATAATCTTAATTACAAAGACACAGCAAGTAAATAAAATTATAGACCAAAAATTGATTATATTTCTAGATGTGAAGCATCATCAGTCAAGAAAGCAACTTTTATTCACAGCAAGTAACGTTTCTCTGAAAGTCGGTGTTACTTGTCGTTGCAGACAGCCATCTCATAATGGTGAATTCAGCTCAGTGGGAAGTCTTGTCTTCTTGGTCGATGGGTGGTCTCCTCCTAGACTGCTTTTGATGGGAAAATATGGCAAAAATTGAGTAGGCACTGGCAAGTTGAGCTTGTGTGTACGTATGTGTCTGTGTGTATTTGTAGGAGTGTCATGGATTAGGGTTCTGAATATCTTATTGGAGATAAGTTGAATATAAGAATTGTGGTGAAGGACACAATCTTTCTCATGTAAGAAGGATTTGTTTTTGGACTGGGTTTATGTAAATTTTTATTGTTTGCTCATTATTACTAAAATACAGTAACACCCAAAATCAAAAAAGTAAACTCTCTGTGACGTATGGGAAAATTTCAAAGATTGCAAAAAATTTGAATTAAATGCATTCTAAGCATATCCCTTAAAAAAGTAGAGCTTACTTTTTAGAGAAGTTTTTAAATTTTTTATTGAAGTGTGGTTAACTTACAATATTGTGTTAATTTCAGGTACACAGCAGTATTTCAGTTATACATACACATGTGTCTATTTTTTCAGATTCTTTTCCCTTATAGGTTATTTCAAAATATTGAGTATAGTTTCCTGTGCCATACAGTGGGTCCTTGTTAGTTAGAGCAGTTTTAGGTTCATAGTAAAATTGAACAGAAAGTGCAGAATGCCCATATAGACCCTGACTCCATACATGTGTAGGCTGTCTCCTCATCAAGATCCCTAACCAGAAGGGTACATTTGTTACAAGTGATGAACCTATATTAACACACCATTATCACCCAGAGTTCAGAGTATACATTAGGATCCACTCTTGGTGTGTTGTATATTTTATGGATTTGGATAAATGTATAATAACCTATATCCATCATTACCGTATCATAAAGAGTATTTTTACTGCCCTAAAAAGCCTTTGTTCTCTGCCTGTTGTCTTCTAGGAGTTTTATAGCTTGATGTTTTACATTTAGGAGTGCTACTGTGAATGGTGTGTTTTAAATAATTCTACTTGTTCATTGCTGGGACTGGTATATAGGCAAGAAATTTGCTTTGTGTATTAACTTTGTACCTGCAACCTGGGTATAATTTCTTATTAGTTCCATGAGGTTTATTGTTGTTGATTCTTTTGGATTTTCTACTTTGACAAGCATGTCATGTGTGAGCAAAGACAGTTTTATTTCTTCCTTACCCAATCTATATACCTTTTATTTTATTTTCTTCTTATATTTCATTATCTAAGACTTTCAATACAATATTAAAAGGGAGTGATGTGAGAGAACATCTTTGCCTTCATCCTTAGGTCTCCAACAGAGGGCTTCTAATAGATTCTCACTATTAAGTATAACATTAGCTGTAGGTTTTCTGCAAATGTTCTTTATCAAGTTGAAGAAGTTTTTTTTTTTTTTCTAATTTGCTGAGTGTTTTTATCATGACAGGGGTCAGATTTTTTCAAATGCTTTTTATACATGTATTGATATGATCATTTGATTTTTCTTCTTCTTCTTTGATATGAGAAATTAACATTAGTTGATTTTCAAACATGCTACCAACCTGCATACCTGGATAAATGCCACTTAGTCATGATATATAATTCTTCTCATTGTTGGATTCTATTTGCTAATAGTTTGTTGAAAAGTTTTACATCTATTTTCATGAAAGATATTGGTCTGTAGCTTTTTTTTTTTTTTTGTAATTTCTTTGTCTGGTTCTGATCACCTGATGTGAAGAACTGACTCATTTGAAAAGACCCTGATGCCGGGAAAGATTGAAGGCAGGAGGACAAGAGGATGACAGAGGATGAGATGGTTGGATGGCATCATTGACTCAATGAACATGAGTTTGAGTAAACTCCGGGAGTTGGTGATGGACAGGGAGGCCTGGCGTGCTGCAGAGTGACTGAGTGACTGAACTGACTGAACTTGTCTGGTTCGGTATTAGGGTTGTTCTAGCCTCATAAAATGAGTTAGGAAGTATCCCTTCTGCTTCTATCATATCAAAGAGATGGTAGAGAATTGGTGTAATTTCTAACTTACATGTTCAGTAGAATTCACTTATGAATTCGTTTTTGGCCTGGTGTTTTCTGTTTTAGAAGGTTATTATTGATTCAATTTATTTAACAGATATAGACCTGTCACATTGTCTAATTCTTCTTGTGTGAGTTTTGGCAGACTGTGTTTTCTGAGAAATTGGCCCATTTCATGTAGGTTATCACATTTTCTCTTTAGGTAATGGTCATTTGTGTGTCTAGTGCAGTAATACTTATGGTTAATTGTTGATAATCCTCAGTAACATCTTTAGGAGGTGGGTCTCAGTAAACCAAACTTCCTATTCAGACAAAATAGCTAGGAGAGTTTTCATAGACTGGGACTGCATATTATGATTAATTTGTAATCTCAATAGATACTAATCTTACCATTAAGTATGCTCATTTATTCATACATTAGAATTTTGAGTAAGTATCTTGGAAAGGCCAAGCTCTATGTTAAGGTTCAGGGACTCTGGGTTAGGTACCATTGAGTTGGCATAACATATTAAACACAGGTTATTCATGTCAGGAAATTAGTGTTTTTACCTTTTGGCCAAATATATATCCATGGTTTTCAAGCAAGCTTGTTGCAACTTTCCATGGATCAAACTGTTGTATCTCATATGTAGTCTTCTTTTAAAAAAAAATTATAAACAAATGGAAATGTTCTAATTTCAGACTACTGTATCTGTATAATTGTGTTTTTTGAGCCATGGGTCAAAACCCACACATTTGTAAGTGGAGGATTTTTCCCTGAAGAGAATAATTATTAGCCTGAAATCAGGGAATAAAGACCTCCATGTTGGCCTTCCATTGAAGGGAGAAAAGTAATTTACCTTCTCTTGAGGGTTTGAAAGCAGATTGGCCAAGATCTGAAGCTCTGAGATGCCTAGAACATTTGTACTGATGGAAAGTGAGGGTACGGGTGATGGAAGTTGTCAGCTGCTCTTTAGCACGTGATATATACCATGCTGGAAACAAAGGAAGAGCTGGCCAGGAAGAGTCTCTAGAATGATCTGAGTCTGATAGGAGTTTAGGCTAATTTATTATCCTTGGACCTTTCATAAGGTCTTGTTGAAAAGTATAGCTCAGTCTCTCATGCTGAGAGAGTGTTAGGAAAAGACTAGTTCATATTTGAAGAAATTGATAATAGTATTGCATTGTTTTCCATCCTTTTATCTATTTTCAATATTGCCCACTGATTCTGCCCACTAAGTAGCATGGACCCCAGCAGAGAGCTCATGAGAGTCAATGAGGCAAGGAGGTGGCAAGTTAAAAAGGCTGAATAAAAAACCTGATGGACTTGTGACAGGTGAGGCAGACAGCTGGGACAAAATTCACAGGAAGAAAATTTCAGGCATAAATGCAGAGAAGCCTTGTGGCTTGTGATTTGTATTATACATGCAAATACAAAAACTCAAAGACTATCAAAATGTACCATTGACACTCACAACACCATCACAGTGGTTTCTGCCTCTTGAGTTGTTGCCTGGATGGGTTGAGTTAGGACACGGGACAGTCTGCATTTAACCTTTCCTGTTGTCTCACTTTTGCTATCATTGTCCTTCTTTTTCTGAAGTATTATAATTTAAGAAATATGATTCATCATTTTCTTTCCATCCCTACTTATCAAATTAAAGATTTTTAGAGAGAAAAGAAACACTAAAGAATTTATTTATAACCAGTTTTTATTTCCTTTGTCTTCCTTTCTTCCTCCCTTCATCATCCCTTGTTCTCTCTCTTTCTCTTTGTTTCTCAGAAGAAAACTTAAGTTTATTAAACATCTGCTTTATGCCTAGCCCTGTCACACACATTCAGTAGGTTCTGACAACAGATTACTGTAACATAGCATAGTGCTTAAGGGCCTGTGCTAAATAGTCAGCTTGATTGGGTTGAAACCCAGGCTCCACCCTTATTAACCAGTGATAATTATGGTACAGATAATACTACATTTAAGTTTCATTTGAGCAAACAGAGAGACTACATGACTCCTTAAAGTTAGATGGTATCCTGTGAATAATTTTAGCCAATAAATTTTAGCAAGAATTATATGTATCACTTCTGAGTTGGGGTAGCTGTGTATTTAGTTTGCCTTCCCCATGTTCTATACACCTCAACCATCTCTACCTGCTGGCTGAGTGAGGCTAGTGTGAAACTGAAAGTATAGAAAAGCAGAGCCCCAGGAAGGAGGGAGCCTGGATCCCTGCAAAGCACTTAGAAGAAAGTTGTGCAGGAGAGCTCCTTTAACCTTGGGTTAGAACTGGACTTTGTGTAAAGCCACTGAAGTTTTGAGATTATTTTACATCAATTAATGCTGATTACTCTAGCACATTACCTCTGGCAAATTACTTAACATTTAGATCAATTTCCTCATCGGTAAAATGGAAATAAAATTAACACTTCACAGAGAGTCATTACAGTTATTAAATGGAGTAAAGCAGCAATTGTCTAAGTTACAGTAATTTTGTAAAACAGTAACTTTTATGTTCAATTTTACAAGTTAGGACACCAAAGCATAGAAATATTTGGTAGGTTGTGTCAGTTGTTGCTTATTTAAGCAAACAGAAAATATTTTTATTTTACTGCTAGACATTTCAGTGGGTGAATCTGGCTGTCAGACATATCTGAATTCGGAGATTTAAACAATGTTATAGGAGCTCTCTATATTTCTTTTGATATACATCCTCAGCTCTGCTTTCTTTTGAAAGAAATTAGAATTTCTTTCTAATTCTCATGTGCGTTCTGGCTTAGTAGCAAAAAATGGCCACCATCAACCTAGCAATTACATCCAACCAGGGAGAGTCTTTTTTTGACCTGGCCTTGTTCACATTCCAAACTCTGAACATGTCGCTACCTTGCAAAGGATGGCTTACAGGTATTGAGCATTCTAGTCTTGAACCCAGTGACTGGCAGAGAAGATTAGAATGTGTATTTTACAGCATCACCAAGACTGCACGCTATCAGGATGGGAGGACTTCTCAAAGGAAAATGAAGACACTGTGACTCAGGAAAAGAGTAGAGGCAAAAGCAACAGATGACCACCGTGAGAGCTGGCAGAGGCCTGTATATCACAAGGATATCAACCCAGGATTGTGTGATTTTGAGACCAAGCTGCCACTAACAGACATTTTGGTTGGTGACAGACTAACTTGTAAATATCCTGAACTTGTCTCTGGTACTCACTGCAGTGTTAAAATTGAAAGGGCCGTACAAGACAGAGAGTTGAGTTTTAGGTACTCAAACTGACGCTTTTCCTGAAAGGATAGCTGCTTTGTCCTAACTGTGCTCTAAAACTATAATAACAGTAGTATTGATTTATTCATTGCCTCTTACTGTTTATGAAGTGAGGAATACAGATTATACATATTACTTTCCTAAGATTTCGCATCATCTTTAAGTACAGAAGATTAGTTTAACACCTTTGGCATATATTCCAACTAACAGAATATGCTCTAATTAGATCTGCAAAAGCTGTTACCTTGATTACTAGATATACTAGTTATCTTGTCTGTCATTGATCGTATAATTATAAGGGAGGATGTTGTTATTTTGAAATGATCTGGGCTAAATTCTGCCCTTGAATTCAGGGGCTTTAATTGACTCCCAGCCGGGTAGATGTTTACTGCTATTTTTGTGCACACAGCAATTAGCTGCATTTCTTTATCCTCAAGGCTTTAAAATTAAAATACTTTACAATCATACCAAATAGGCTCAAATCACCTAATCCCATCACCCTAACGTAACAGTTTAATTTTAAATCCATAAAAGGTAAGATGAAGAATTATATTCAGTCTTTAATTAAATTAGCTTAATTTTAATCAGTAGATATTATCTGTAGGTTTTTCTTAATGTGTATCACAGTTTGCGCAAAGTGTTTTACATTGTTGATTGAAAAGATAATGGTCTTTATTTTCACTTATATGGGATTTGTAAAGAAGTGTTTGTAACTCAGCTATGTTGTGTATTGCTTTCAGAATACATCACATATACAGTTCTTTTCTGTTGGAATAAACATATTTTACCATATTACCATACATCTTCAGACTAGCAGATAAATGTTTTCCTCTTTGTAACACTCACAAGCCTTAGGACTTACTTCACATTGTTAGGTGCAATACATGTCTTCCACCTCAACAGAGCAGGTGTGATGACTGGGCATTTAGAAGCCAGCAACTGCAACAGCACACTATTCTTAAAATTCTTCAAACATCTCCCGTGCTCTACTTTCCTGGCCTGTTGACTTTTACCCAGACACTATCAACAAGGAACCCGTTTTCAGGAAGTTCTCATTGTTTAAGTAGATTTTTTCCTTTTTACGTTGAGCTAGAAATCTGATTTGTTCAACTTTGATAACTTTTCCATATTGACTTAATGGACTTGATGTGACCCCTTGGAATGACCAATACGTCTAAGTCTTTTTTATGCTAAACGTCTAAGTCTTTTTTATACTACACTGTTGATGAGAAACAGTCATAAAAGTGCTTGCTTGTATGAGGTAAAAACAATATGCTGAACAAGCTTGAGATGGAAGTTCAGTGGTTTGAAGCCCCGCCTCTGACACTTCCCCAACCCCCATCCCGCCGTGGTTTTTAGCAGACCAGTTAAATTTTTTAGCCTCAGGTTACTTATCTAGAAATTAAAGGCAGTAATATTAACTCTATCATCTAAAGGTTTATTTTTTATCTCAAGTTTATGGTTATATAATTTTCACAACCAAAGTTTTACCCTCCAGAAGTATAGTTAATTAAGTTTTGAAAAATATAAAATCACATACTTGACACATCTCAAAAAATCCTCATGTGCTTTGAAATCAGTTCCTTCTACCAACATTCAAGCCAGGCTTCAACAGTATGTGAACCATGAACTTCCAGATGTTCAGGCTGGATTTAGAAAGGCAAAGGAACCAGAGATCAAATTGCCTACATCCATTGGATCATTGAAAAAGTAAGAGTTCCAGAAAAACATCTACTTCTGCTTTATTGACTACACCAAAGCCTTTGACTGTGGGGATCACAACAAACTCTGGAAAATTCTTCATGAGATGGGAATACCAGACCACCTGACCTGCCTCTTGAGAAATCTGTATGCAGGTCAAGGAGCAACAGTTAGAACAGGACATGGAACAACAGTCTGGTTCCAAATCGGGAAAGGAGTACGTCAAGGCTGTATATTGTCACCCTGCTTATTTAACTTATATGCAGAGTACATCATGAGAAATGCTGGACTGGAAGAAGCACAAGCTGGAATCAAGAGTGTTGGGAGAAATAACAATAACCTTAGATATGCAGATGACACCACCCTCATGGCAGAAAGTGAAGAAGAACTAAAAAGCCTCTTGATGAAAGTGAAAGAGGAGAGTCAACAAGTTGGCTTAAAGCTCAACATTCAGAAAACTAAGATCATGGCATCTGGTCCCATCACTTCATGGCAAATAGATGCGGAAACAATGGAAACAGTGACAGACTTTTCTGGGGGGGCTCCAAAATCACTGCAGATGGTGACTGCAGCCATAAAATTAAAAGACACTTGCTCCTTGGAAGAAAAGTTATGACCAACCTAGACAGCATATTAAAAAGCAGACACATTACTTTGCCAACAAAGGTCCGTTTCGTCAAAGCTGTGGTTTTTCCAGTAGTCATGTATGGATGTGAGAGTTGGACTATAAAGAAAGCTGAGTGCCGAAGAATTGATGCTTTTGAACTGCGGTGTTGGAGAAGACTCTTGAGAGTCCCTTGGACTGCAAGGAGATCCAACCGGTCCATCCTAAAGGAGATGAGTCCTGAGTGTTCATTGGAAGGACTGATGTTGAAGCTGAAACTCCAATACTTTGGCCACCTGATGCAGACTCATTTGAAGAGCTGACTCATTTGAAAAGACGTTGATGCTGGGAAAGATTGAAGGTGGGAGGAGAAGAGGACAACAGAGGATGAGATGGTTGGATGGTATCACCAACTTAATGGACATGAGTTTAAGTAAACTCTGGGAGTTGGTGATGGACAGGGAGGCCTGGCATGCTACAGTCCATTGGGTCGCAAAGAATCAGACATGACTGAGTGACTGAACTGAACTGAACCGACCTCCAGTCCCTGGCAATCTGATTTCAGTCTTTATAGTTTTGTCTTCTTCAGATTGTCATCTAAATGTAACCATAGAGTATGTAACCTTTTGTATCTGGCTTCTGTCAGTGCAATGGTTAGAGTTTCTTTCACACTGTTGTATGTACCTATAAATTGTTCCTTTTTATTGCAAAGTAGTATTGCAAAGTAGTATATCCATGGACTATAATTTGTTTACTGATTCACCAGTTGATGGACTTTTGGGGTTGTTTACAGTTTGGGTGATAAACATTTGCATATAGGCTTTTGTAACTATACATATTATCATTTCTCTTGGTTAAATATCTAGGAGTGGAACTACTGGGTTGTATGGCCAGTGTAATGAAGTGTCTAACTCAATTTTTGATGTTTGACCATAGATAACTTTAAGCCCCACCCCTCTCCCTTTCTTTTTCACATCTGGCCAAGCCATAAAAAGCCCCAGATGCTCCCTCCCTTAGTGTCAATGGACAAGTTCAAACTACTCTGTAACCTTCACCTTGGTCTTCATCACAATAAAGAATGAAGTCATGACTCCTTCAAACCATTTTGAACTGGCTTGGGAGCTTGCCTTGCTCTCCCCAGAAAGCCTCATTATGTGAGTAATTAACTTTTTCTTATTCTCTTGATGCATATGTGGCATCAATTGTCTTGACATCTGAACCAGTGTTGAGAAGGGGGATTGAGCCTGCCTTCAGCAAGACTACCATAAAATATTGAGCATGGGTTTAACTTTTAAATCCATGTTCATAAAAAAAAAATCCATGTTCATATATTTCCTATAAAATATATTTTATATGAAAATGTCAACTCTCTTCTAAAATAGTGCTACCATTTTGTTTTTCTACCACCAACTCATTAAGATTCTAGTTATTCTGCAACTCTGCATCTTCACTAACACTTAGCATTTTCAGCCTTTATCATTTTAGTCATTCTGGTAAATACAGGGTTGTAATTAGCATTTTCCTAATGATTAATGATGTTGAACACTTTCCCCCATGTGCTTATTTGTAATCACTTGCAATTAGTATATTTTCTTTGGTTCAATGTCTGTTCAAACCATTTGGCTATTTTGGGCATGATTATTTCTTATCTTACTATTAGATTTTAAGAGATTTTTGCATATATATTTTGATATAAGTCCTTTATAAGATATGTTTTGTAAATATTTACTCCCATCTGTGGGTTTTTTCATTTTATTAGTGTCTTGCAAAGAACAGAAGTTGGTTATTTTGTCAAAATACAGTTTACCAGTATTTTCGTATATGGTTTATGCCTTTTGTGTCATATCCAAGAAATATTTACCTAATCCAGGCTTACAAAGATTTCTTCCTTTGATTTTTCTCAGAAATTTTAATTTTTAGCTAATTTTATATGGTTCAAGATAATGGAATAAAGATTGAGATTCCAT
This sequence comes from Cervus canadensis, assembly GCF_019320065.1. Classification (NCBI taxonomy): domain Eukaryota; kingdom Metazoa; phylum Chordata; class Mammalia; order Artiodactyla; family Cervidae; genus Cervus; species Cervus canadensis. Next base: position 31,682,952 of record NC_057400.1, on the reverse strand, counting down.
TTGTTTCAGCTTTACAGATGGCTATTCACTTGTCCAGTATTTGTTGGAAAAAAGTGTCTATTGCTTTTGAATTACCTCAACACCTTTGTTGAAAATCAGTTGGCCATGTATGTGTGGGTCTGTTACTGGACTCTGTTTTTCTCTGATACCATCCTTGTGTCAGTCCTCAGTTGTCTTGATATTTAAGTTTTATAGAAGTCTTGAAATCAGACAGAATGAACTCTCTATCTTCAGTTTTCAAAATGGTTTTAGTTACTTTAGATTTCTTTTCATTTCCATATGAATTTTGGGTTCAGTTTGCAAATTTCTTTAAAAAAAAGACTTCTGGGATTTTGCTTGATATTGCTTTGAATTTATAGATCAATTTGAATAGAATTGATATCATAACAATACTGAATTATTTGAATCTTGAACAGAGGACATCTGTCCCTTAAATTAGTTTTCTTAACTTACCTCTGAAAACTTTTATAACTTTCAAGTGTATAGGTCCTGCACATGGTTTGTTAGATCTTCCCCTAAATGTTTCATATTTTTTCTTGTTTTAAATGTTACTGTTTGTGGTACTGTTTGTTTGATTTCAATTTCCAATTATTCATAATAAGTATGTGTAAATACAACATGATATATTATGTCATGCAACTGTAATGGACTCACAAATTGATTTGTGTGATTTTGGGGGTAAATTCCTTGGGATTTTCTAAGTAGATAACCATGTTTTACTTCTGCTTTTCCAGTTTGAGTGATATCTATTTCTTTTTATTAACTTATTGAACAAGCTAGGACCTCCAAATAATGCTGACTAAAAGGGTTGAAAGAGGAAATTCTTGCCTTGTTTTCTTGGTCTGAAGGGCGATTCATTTAGTCTTTCATCCTTAACTCTCATGTTAGCTGTGGGTTTTTCAAAATGCACCTTATCTGGGAAAAGAAGTTATTCCCATTAGTTCACTGAGAGGTTTTTTTTTTCATTTCATCATGAATAGATACAGAATTTTATCAAATGCTTATTCTGCATTTATGGAAATAATCTGACAGTTTTACTTCTTTGATATGTTGATATGGTGAACTACATTGATTATTTTCAAATGTTGAACCAACCTTTGGTTCCATGACATCCCACCTATTCATAATGTATTTTCCTAAAATATTGTTTGATTTGCTTTTATAATATTTTAAAAGCAGTTTTGTACCTACAGCTGACAAGTATTGGTCTATGGTTTTCCTTCTTGCATTGTCTTTGTCTGGTTTTAGTATCAGTGTGCTGAGCCCATCAAATGAGTTGGGACATCATCTCATCTTCCATAGCTTCAAAAAGATTTTATGTAGATTGAGATTATTGCTTTCTTACATGTTTGATATATTTCACTAGTTAAGTCATAATCATAGGCTGCAGTTTTCTTTGTGGAAATTTTAAATTGTGAATTAAATTCAGTAACTAAAAGGCTTTTCAGATAAATTTTTTCTTGAATAAGCATCATCAGTTTGTATCTTCCTAAGATTTGGTTAATCACACCTAAGTTATCTATTTATATACATAAATTTGCCTATAACTCACTTATTATCTTCTATTATTTATAGAATTTTCATTAATGTCCCTTCTTTCAGTCCTGATATTGGTAATTTATGTCTTTTTTTCCCTTTTTTTCCCCTTAATTAGTCTGGCTAGAGGCTAAAAACACCAATGTTTATAAATTAAAATTCAAATAGGAAAAATATGACAGGTATATGACAGACAAAGAGCTAAATTCCTTTACCTAACAAAAAGTTCTTTCAGATCGAGAAGTCCTTTAATTGCAGTGGTGATCAGGGAAAATTTGATCTATCAGTTCAGTTCAGTCACTCAGTCGTATCCGACTCTTTGCGACCTCATGATTGCAGCATGCCAGGCCTCCTTGTCCATCACCAACTCCCAGAGTTTACTCAAACTCATGCCCATCGAGTCGGTGATGCCATCCAGCCATCTCATCCTCTGTCGTCCCCTTCTCCTCCTGCCCCCAATCCCTCCCAGCATCAGGGTCTTTTCCAATGAGTCACCTCTTCGCATGAGGTGGCCAAAGTATTGGAGTTTCAGCTTCAGCATCAGTCCTTCCAATGAACACCCAGGACTTATCTCCTTCAGGATGGACTGGTTGGATTCCTTGCAGTCCAAGGGACTCTCAAGAGTCTTCTCCAACACCATAGTTCAAAAGCAACAATTTTTCGGCGCTCAGCTTTCTTCACAGTCCAACTCTCACATCCATACATGACCACTGGAAAAACCATAGCCTTGACTAGACGGACCTTTGTTGGCAAAGTAATGTCTCTGTTTTTTAATATGCTATCTAGGTTGGTAATAACTTTCCTTCCAAGGAGTAAGCATCTTTTAGTTTTATGGCTGCAGTCATCATCTACAGTGATTTTGGAGCCCCCCCAAAAATAAAGTCTGACACTGTTTCTACTGTCTCCCCATCAATTTCCCATGAAGTGATGGGACCAGATGCCATGATCTTCGTTTTCTGATTGTTAAGCTTTAAGCCAACTTTTTCACTCTCCTCTTTCACTTTCATCAAGAGGCTTTTTAGTCCTTCTTCACTTTCTGCCATAAGGGTGGTGTCATCTGCATATCTGAGGTTATTGATATTTCTCCCGGCAATCTTGATTCCACCTTGTGCTTCTTCCAGCCCAGGATTTCTCATGAGGTACTCTGCATATAAGTTAAATAAGCAGGGTGACAATATGCAGCCTTGACATACTCCTTTTCCTATTTGGAGCCAGTCTGTTGTTCCATGTCCAGTTCTAACTGTTGCTTCCTGACCTGCATACAGGCTTCTCAAGAGGCAGGTCAGGTGGTCTGGGATTCCCATCTCTTTCAGAATTTTCCACAGTTTATTGTGATCCACACAGTCGAAGGCTTTGGTGTAGTCAATAAAGCAGAAATAGATGTTTTTCTGGAACTCTCTTGCTTTTTCGATGATCCAGCAGATGTTGACAATTTGATCTCTGGTTCCTCTGCCTTTTCTAAAACCAGCTTGAACATCTGGAAGTTCTCGGTTCACGTATTGCTGAAGCCTGGCTTGGAGAATTTTGAGCATTACTTTACTAACGTGTGAGATGAGTGCAATTGTGTGGTAGTTTGAGCATTCCTTGGCATTGCCTTTCTTAGGGATTGGAATGAAAACTGACCTTTTTTAGTCCTGTGGCCACTGCTGAGTTTTCCAAATTTGCTGGCATATTGAGTGCAGCACTTTCACAGCATCATCTTTTAGGATGTGAAATAGCTCAACTGGAATTCCATCACATCCACTAGCTTTGTTCATAGTGATGCTATCTAAGGCCCACTTGACTTCACATTCCAGGATGTCTGGCTCTAGGTGAGTGATCACACCATTGTGATTATCTGGGTTGTGAAGATCTTTTTTGTACAGTTCTTCTGTGTATTCTTGCCACCTCTTCTTAGTATCTTCTGCTTCTGTTAGATCCATACCATTTCTGTCCTTTATCGAACCTATCTTTGCCTGAAATTTTCTGTTGATATCTCTAATTTTCTTGAAGAGATCTCTAGTCTTTCCCATTCTGTTTTTTCCCTCTATTTCTTTGCATTGATCACTGAGGAAGGCCTTCTTATCCCTCCTGGCTATTCTTTGGAACTCTGCATTCAAATGGGGATATCTTTCCTTTTCTCCTTTGCTTTTTTCTTCTCTTCTTTTCACAGCTATTTGTAAGGCCTTCTCAGACAACCATTTTGGCTTTTTGCACTTCTTTTCCATGGGGATGGTCTTGATCTCTGTCTCCTGTACAATGACACAAACCTCCATCCATAGTTCATCAAGCTCTCTCTCTATCAGATCTAGTCCCTTAAATCTATTTCTCATTTCCACTGTATAGTCATAAGGGATTTGATTTAGGTCATACCTGAATGGTCTAGTAGTTTTCCCTACTTTCTTCAGTTTAAGTCTGAATTTGGCAATAAGGAGTGCATGATCTGAGCCACAGTCAGCTCCTGGTCTTGTTTTTGCTGACTGTATAGAGCTTCTCCATCTTTGGCTGCAAAGAATATAATCAATCTGATTTCGGTATACATACCTGGAATTTCCTATTTTTTGAGAGAGACAGATAAGAAAATAATTTTAGTGATGAATGTTATACCAAGAACAAATACAAAAAAAATATGATTAAAGTACTAGACCTTTTCTGAGGATGTGCTAATTTTAATGTTCCTGGTTTGGGAAATAATAGAATAGGAGTGGTGTGGGAGTGAAGCATAGCAAAGAGGAAAGTGACAATGGGAGCTGTTACCTGTATGACCTCTCCTCTAATAATATAGAATTTTGATGGTGATTATTAAAAACTGTCCTGGGCAGGATTAAATGTACAGGCTCTGGAATCAGATTGATACTGACTAGAGCCCTGGTCTCTCCATGTAGGAGCTATGTTACTTTATAGACAATTTATTAAATGTCAATAAGCTTTAGTTTCCTCATATGAAAAATGGTAATACCCACCTCATAAAATTGTTACAAGTAATACATAAGTATATGTTATTACATATACATATATCCCCTGGAGGAGGACACAGAAACTCCCACTCAAGTGTTCTTGCCTGGAGAATCCCATAAATAGAGGAGCCTATGGGCTACAGTCCATAGGGTCACAAAGAGTCAGACACAGTGAAGTGACTTAAGCATGCATGTACGCATATGTATGTATATGCAGTTATTACTATGCTTGGCAAACATTGTATCACTAATACCAGTAGTTGTTATAACTGACATTTATGTGTAAGGAGTTTTATACATATCACTCCACTAGATTTCTAGAACAATCCAAAGAGAAACACATTGTAATTGATGTATAAGTGGTAGGTTTGTAGATATATCAACTGGGTAGGAGGATAGAGGCAGTGTTCCCTATTACTAATGTGCTTTTACTTAGGAGTTCATAGCTTAAATTTCCATATTGTGTTGTCTGTAAATTTAGGTCTTTAGGGCCTTTGCTCTCTCTAAGAATTATTCTACCTGTCACACTACTACAGGACTGCTAAGATGGGGATTACTGGCATTACTTACTCAAATAACACACCATTAAATGAGAACAATCATTGATTTTCCGGGACAAATAGACACAAGCATAATCCTATGTACACATGTGTTCTACACATACATATTAAATAGGTCAAGCCAAAATGTCAATTCAAGTCAATTCATGTGAGCTGAACTCCACTAAGTGCTGTGAGGTACACAGAAGAAATGTAAGTGCTGCTGATACTCTGTGCTGGCCAACCCAGCTCACGTTTATTCTCAGCTCTTTTTTTCCCTTGCCTCCTTCTAATATAGGATCTGAAAAAAGCCAAATACTCCATAGCTTTACAGCCTTCCTTGCAGATAGAAGAGACCATGTGACACACTTCTGGCCAATGAGATATTACTAGTGGAGGCTTTCTAAGAATTTTTTTTCGGGAAAAAGAGAGACTGCTAGATTAAATCCATTTTCTTCTCTTCTGCCATGAACTTGAGACAATGGCAGTCATATTGCAACCATGATGCTTCATGCATAAGAATGAAAGCCAGTATGCAAAACAAGAGAGGCTACATGAAATAGAAGACCTGATATTAGTAAAAGCAGCTGAATTTGTAGGCCATCCAGCTTTTTCTCACTGGCTGTATGGCTCCAGCATTCTCTTATATTTTTCAACATCCTAGGGGGATGGATAATTCCCTACCTAGGGATCAAAATTCCTCTAACTTGCAGTCACAGAAGTATTCCTAACATAGAGTAAGACAGGGGACATAAGAAATCAAGGATTCTCATATTTCCCTATCGCCCAGGCAGTGGCAATGATGGAAATACACGTTGTGCAACATTTCCTCCAGAGGGGAAAAAGTCAACAGTAAGAAGAAATTATATTGAACAAAACTTGTGCTTTCAATCTAATTGGAAGACAGGAAATTCTAGAGGTTCAAACTGACTCTAAATAGAAAAACATACATCTGAGCAGAGTTAGCTATCTCCTTACGCTTCTGCACTCCTGCTGCCAGCCTTCACAGAGAACAAGTACAATTGGCTATCATCAAAAAATCCACAAACAGCAAGTGCTGGAGAGAGTATGGAGAAAAGGGAACCTTCTTGCACTGCTGATGGGAATGTAAGTTGATATAGTCACTATGGAAGACAGTATGGGGATTTCTTGAAAAACTAGGAATAAAACCACTATACTATCCAGCAGTACTACTTCTAGGCATATACTCTGAGGAAACCAAAACTGAAAAAAACACATGTACCCCGATGTTCATTGCAGCACTCTTTACAATAGCTAGGACATGGAAGCAACCTAGATGCCCATCAACAGATGAATGGATAAAGAAGCCATAGTACATATATACAATGGAATACTACTCAGCCCTTAAAAGGAACACATTTGAGTCAGTTCTAATTAAGTGGATGAACCTAGAGCCTATTAAACAGAGTGAAGTAAGTCAGAAAGAGAAAAATAAATATCATATATTAAAGCATACATATAGCATCTAGAAAGATAGTACTGATGAATCTATTCGCAGGGCAGCAATGGAGATGCAGACGTAGAGAATAGACTTATGGACAAGGGCAGGGGAGAGGATGAAATGAATGGAGAGAGTGGCATGGAAGCAGATACACTAACATTTGTAAAGCAGATAGCCAGTGGAAATTTGCTGTCTGACTCAGGGAACACAGACCTGGGCCCTGTAACAACCTAGAGGGGTGGGCAAGGGTGGGAGGTAGGCATATGTACATCTCTGGCTAATTCATGTTGATGTATGGCAGAAATCAAACCAGTATTTTAAAGCAATCATCAATCAATTAAAAATAAACAAATATAATTTTAAAAAAGTTATATGAAAGAGATGAGACAGAAGTTTGCCCCAGGCTAAGATTGTTCTAAAGCCTTCACCACTAAGAGAAAGTTATCACCTAGGTTAGAAAATCATGCCATAGATCAAAGCACTGCTCACCGAGCAGGTAGCTGACAGGGTCCCCGAAGGCGACCAAGCCTTCTTAGAAAAGGCATACTCCAGGGGAGAGAAGATGATATCATTGAGGGAGAAGGTAAAATGCAAGGGAGGTAAGTGGATTTAGATGCTGCAAAGTAAAAGGAAAAACAAAAAAGGCAAAAACTTGATTGTCACACTTCTCTTCTCCACTCGCTGCTCTCTCCAACCAAGGGCTTAACTCACCCGTTAAAAGAAAAAGACCTTAAATTTGTGCTTCATGAATTAAAATCCAACTATATGGTCTATACAAGAAACTTATGATCCCTAAAGGCAAAAATAAATAAATGAGAAAAAGATAAATGAGTACCGGCAAATGGAAGAATGCAGAGATGTTGGTGTCAGAGAAGTAGAATCAAAATATACAGCAACTAGAGTGATAAAAGGATACATTTTAATGTTAAAAGTACAATTCACAATAAATACGCTAAACTTATGTAAACATAAACATCAATGCACCTAAGAACAAAGAAATCACATTTATAAAGCAAATAGTAGAAGATGTGCAAAGTCACATAGAAAGAAACACACTAGTAACAGGAGAATGTACACACAACTAGGTAGAAGATCAAATAAATGAAAAATAAATAAGAATTTAGAAAATTAAATAATTCAATCAATGAGGCAAACTTTTTGGACATATGGTGAACTTTACACACTGGTAATAAAGAATGAACTTTCTTCTTGAGCACACATGAAGACATTTACAAACATTAATAATACAGTAATTAGACCTTAAAATAAAAGCTGTGAAAAGAGACAAAGAAGGACACTACATAATGATCAAAGGATCAATCCAAGAAGAAGATATAATAATTATAAATATATATGCACCCAACATAGGAGCACCACAATATGTAAAGCAAATGCTAACAAGTATGAAAGGGGAAATTAACAATAACACAATAATAGTGGGAGACTTTAATACCCCACTCACAACTATGGATAGATCAACTAAACAGAAAATTAACAAGGAAACACAAACTTTAAATGACACAATGGACCAGCTAGACCTAACTGATATCTATAGGACATTTCACCCCAAAACAATCAATTTCACCTTTTTCTCAAGTGCACATGGAAACTTCTTCAGAGTAGATCACATCCTGGGCCATAAATCTAGCCTTGGTAAATTAAAAAAAAATTGAAATCATTCCAGTCATCTTTTCTGACCACAATGCAGTAAGATTAGATTTCAATTACAGGAGAAAAACTGTTAAAAATTCAGACATATGGAGGCTAAATAACATGCTTCTGAATAACCAACAAATCATAGAAGAAATCAAAATATGCATAGAAATGAATGAAAATGAAAACACAACAACCCAAAACCTATGGGACACTGTAAAAGCATGCTAAGGGGAAGGTTCATAGCATTACAGTCTTACCTCAAGAAACAAGAAAAAAGTCAAATAAATTACCTAACTCTACACCTAAAGCAACTAGAGAAGGAAGAAATGAAGAACCCCAGGGTTAGTAGAAGGAAAGAAATCTTAAAAATTAGGGCAGAAATAAATGCAAAAGAAACAAAAGAGACCATAGCAAAAATCAACAAAGCTAAAAGCTGATTTTTTGAAAAGATAAACAAAATTGACAAACCGTTAGCAAGACTCATTAAGACACAAAGGGAGAAGAACCAAATTAACAAAATTAGAAATGAAAATGGAGAGATCACAACAGAAAACACTGAAATACAAAGGATCATAAGAGACTACTACCAGCAGCTCTATGCCAATAAAATGGACAACTTGGAAGAAATGGAAAAATTCTTAGAAAAGTAATTAGAAAAGAAAAAACTCCAGAAAGTTCCATAAAGTAGAGATATTACAAAAATCATTCAGTCACAGTGCAATAACCTACACACACATAAACCATTTTAAGAAATGTTTTCTTTTATTCAAAAAATTTAAAATTTTTGATAAAGTTGAAGTAGAAGGAAATACCAAAATTAAAGAATTTCTAAACAGCAACAATGATGAAAACACTACATGTTAGAAAATATATATTAGTAATCACTGAAACTTTTCTAGCCTTAAATACCTTTTCAGTGTATATTAAAGAACTGAGATAAATGAATTAATATCTGGGAACAGAAATCTAGAAAGAAAAAAATTGAACCAGATAAAAGTAAAGGGAAAAATAATAAAAATGAAAGTAAAAAATAATGAGATAGAGAGTAGTAAAACAACAAATCTGATGAATAAATAATATCTTGGCTTATTTTTAGTTAAAAATATAGATAAACCCTTGGCTAACTTAATCAAGAAAAAGTGACGATGCACAGATATACAAGTAAGAATTAATTAGGGGGAAATAACTATTTATATAGAGGGAAGTTTTAAAAAGCATGAGAATGTTTTGCTGGCCTTCTCACAAGTAAGCTTAAAAATTAAATGAAGTGGATAATCTTAAAGGAGAAAAGTTTATAAAATTAACCATATCAAAGATAGAACCTGGGCATATGCCTGGACAGAACCTGAGCACATACCCAGACAAAACTATGGTTAAAAATGCTGGGAAAGATTGAAGGAGGGAGGAGAAGGGGATAACAAAGGATGAGATGGTTGGAAGGCATCACCGACTCAATGGACATGAGTTTGGGTAAACTCCAGGAGTTGGTGATGGACAGGGAGGCCTGGCATGCTGCAGTCCATGGAGTCACAAAGAGTCAGACGCGACTGAGTGACTGAACTGAACTGATGGTTCAAAAAGAAACATACACCTCTATGTTCATAGTAGCAATATTCACAATAGTCAAGACATGTGTTATGTGTGTAAGTCACTTCAGTCTTGTCCGACTCTGTGCAACCCTGTGGAATGTAGCCCACCAGGCTCCTGTGTCCATGAGATTCTCCAGGCAGGAATACTGGAGTGGGTTGCCATGCCCACCTCCAGGGGATCTTCCCAACCCAGGGATCAAGCCAGCATCTTTTACGTCTCCTGCATTGGCAAGCAGGTTCTTTACCAGTAGCGCCAGGTGGGAAGCCAGGACATGGGGACAACCTAAATGTCTGTCAACAGATGAGTGGATAGAGAAGATGTGGTACATGTATACAATGAAATACGACTCAGCCTAAAAAAGAATGAAATAATGCCATTTGCAGCAACGTGGATACAACTAGAAATTATCATACTAAGTAAGTCTGGCTTCCCTGGTAGTTCAGCTGGTAAAGAATCCACCTGCAATGCAGGAGACCCCAGTTTGATTCCTGGGTCAGGAAATTCCCCTGAAGAAGGGATAGGCTACCCACGCTGGTATTCTTGGGCTTTCCTGGTGGCTCAGATAATAAAGAATCCACCTGCAGTGCAGGAGACCTGGGTTCGATCCCTGAGTTGGGCAGATCCCCTGGAGGAGGGCATGGAAATCCACTCCAGTATTTTTACCTGGAGATTCCCCATGGACAGAGCAGCCTGATGGGTTACAGTCCATGGTGTCACAAAGATTCAGACGTGACTGAGAGACTAAGGATGCACAAGTAAGTCAGAAAGAGAAAGATACCATATGATATCATTTATATGTGAAATTTAAAATATGGCACAAATGAACCTATCTACAAAACAGAAACAGACTCGCAGACATAGAAAACAGACTTTCAGCTACCAAGGGGGAGCAGAGAAGATGAGGGATGGATTGGGAGTTTGGAGTTAGTAGATGCAAACTATTACATTTAGAATGGAAACAGCAAGATCCCACTGTATAGCGTAGGGAATTGTATCCAATCTCCTGGGATAAACCATAATGGAAAAGGAAGAAAAAAGGAGACCAATTTTCCTAGAGAAAATTATCAAGGAATGAGCATGCAAAAAGCTACCAAGCCTGGATGATTTTACTATCATCCAGAAACTTCAAATATTTTTCCAGAGAATTAAAGATGAAAGAAATTGTTCCAGTACTTATGAAGAAGGGATAATATTGATGTAAAATCTGATGCTGTTTAAAAAGAAATTAGAAAATGCTATTATTTATAAGTATGGAGGCCAAAGTTCCAAACAAAATATCAGTGAATGGATTTAATAACATGTTAAGAAAATAGTAAGCCATGAGTAAGTGGGATTTCTTTCATAATTGCAAACTTGATTCAATATTAGAAGATCCATTAGTATAATAAATCATATTGCTAGATATAAGGAAAAATCATACAATTATCTCCGTAGAGGCTGAAAAAATGTCTTAAGTAGAGTTCAGTGCTTGTCTCTTTGGTAGGGGCATGGGTTAGCAGTGAAGAAACTAAACACATATTCTAGGATTAGGCAAATAAGAAAATTTGCAGTGGATGATGGGAGCCAGGTTTTTTATTGACAGAGAAGGAAGTTACACTACAGAAAGGGTAGAATGAACTTTGTGAAGCTGGATAGTAGTTGTAGGTATCAGTGTGAATTCATTGTTTTTAATAGATTCATTAGTGATTCTTTTTTTTTTTTTTTTTTGAGGTTTTATTCCAATCACTATTTTTTTTTTTTTGAGGTTTTATTCCAATCACTATTTTTTTTTTTTTTTGAGGTCATTAGTGATTCTTAATTGAAGACAGTTTGCCCTCCAAAGGAAATCTGTCCGTGTCTGCAGACATTTGGTTTTTGAATCTGGGAGGTGGGGTATGGCATCCAGGGAGAGGCTAGGGGCACTGCTAAACCTAGCAGGTGCAAAGCGCAGGACAGCACCCCCACCTCTCCCAGCAAAGAACTACCCAATCCACAATATTAATATCAAGAACACAGAGGATGAAAACCCTGAGATAGATAGACAGATATAGGTAGATAAGCGAATATATCCTGATGTGCATGTGTGGCTGTATGTGTAAATCTATTTCTTAGCTCTTTGTGCTGAGAGTGCCTTCAAACAACGACCCACCCAGAGCCCAGATGTTACTTTCTAAATACTCACAGGAACTACAACTCCTTAGTGAAGTGGCTGCTTCCTGGATAGGGCATGATAGAGTCCTCTTGTGTGTGTGTGTGTGTGTGTGTGTGTGTGTGTATGTATCAGAAAATAAGAAGATTCTCAAAGAATGAAGGTATGTCAAAAACACACAGGGGCCAGCATGAAATGGTTCACTGAGGCCACATCTGGGATTATTTGGCCATCAAAATAAATAGTGTGAGTAAAGAATTACAACCCATTGAACAAACTAAGAGCTCATGGCTTCCATATAGAAATATGTACAGACGTTCATACATAACACTTACCTAAATGGAAAAGAAAGAAAAGCTCTTGTTTACACTACAAAGTCAACCAATAAACATGATGGAATTAGCAAAATCATCATTTGGAAATATTCATAATAATATTTTATTCAGGCAGAAATCATTAGCTAGTGCTAATGCTTGGATATTTACATAGCCTCAAACTATGTTCCCATAAGATAGTTACTAGTTATAAGGAAAAAAAAAGTATTAACTTTACAGCAAGGACCTGACAGTCACCACCTTAAACAAGTGAGCAAAAAAAAAAAAAAAATCACCAGCAGTGGGATAAATTGACATCACGTAGCTCTTGATACATTGCACTGAGAAGAAGAAAACATCATTTCTATGATAATCCTGGGTCAACATGCATATGTTGAGTTGAATCATAAGAAAACATCAGACAAACCCAAAATGAGGGCCATTCTACAATATAATAAGATTGTACTCTCTAAAAAAATCCATAAATGAAAATGAAACCTTTCTGAGAAACTTTTTTAGATTAAAAGAGACTAAAGAGATATTACATCTGAACGTAAGAACTGAGATTTTCTTTTGCTCTAAATTGCATTGTTGGTATAATTGGTAAACTGAATGAAGTTTATAGGTTATCTAATAGTATCAGTCTTAATTTCCTGATATTAATGATTGTACTGTGACTCTGTAAGACAACTGTTTTAAGGTATGTACATTGAAATATTTAGGCATGAATATACCACCACCTGCAGTTTACCATTAAGCAGTTTTAATGTATATATTAAGAATTAGAGTGATAGAGCAAATATGGTAAAATATCAACATTTAGAAAATCTGGAGAAGGGCACGTGGAAATTCTAATTCTAGACAGTATTCTTGCAATCTTTCTGTAAGCATGAATTTATATCTAAAATGAACAAAGATAGAAGTCTTGTTTTTCAGTCTAAAAGAATCTAAAAAATGCCTCATTTTTCTATGCATGAAAATAGATAACAAATGAAATACTCATGCTTTCTAATGCATACTTATAAAATGATAAAATTAATATATTGTCAATATCCAATTAATGCAAAGTAGCAATTTTAGAAATAATCTCCTTATAAAAGAATAGTCATGTTATATCTTTGCCACTTTTAATGGCATCATTAAGGCCAGACTTTATTTATTGCTTTATATATTTTCTATCCTCTTGACTCACACATTTATTGTTTCATTTTATTCCACACTTTTCAGTGATAGGTATTGACATTGAGTCAAAATCTATGGGTTTTTCTTTGAAAACTCTGGACTGTATTTTGAAAAATATATCAATTTTAGCACCAAAGAGGCAAATGGATTGCTTAGTTGTTAAATAATCTTAATGAGATGTCAACAGCAGAAAAATATTCTCAATCCTCAGCAAGGTCTTCAGGTAATGAAACATTGATTTTTTTTTTAAACCTATAAAGTCATTTTGCTTACTGTACAGGAATTAAATGAAAAATAGTTATTTGTTTCCAAAGGCAAAATCTATTTTCAGATAATTTAATAATTAAAATTATTTATAATTTTTCTGCCTTCATTAGCTACTTGTTTCGTTTGCACTGTTGCTTTTGTTTTTGCACTGTTGATTTTTTGAGTAAACATCTCGGGTTCATTTTTTAAGCAAGTCTCAGACCAAGACTGACCTGAATTAAATTGTTAGAGGGATTATACTTGTGGGGAAGCATCTGTATTTTAGCTAAAAAATGCTTCATGAACCAATAAATGTGATGTAAGAATTAATTGTCCTAACTTATTTATTTTTATTCTTTCATTTATTTAAATATTAGTGCAATTGAAATTACTTAGCCATTTGGGTCAAAGGTTTACAATATTCATAAGAATTATTCGGAATCCAAAGTCTCTGTTCATCCGATTTGAATTCTTTAGTTCTACATTAAAACACAGCAAAATTTAAAAATCTGTTAGTAAGTTGAAAGAATAGTAGTTGTCCTTTGGCTTCAAAATCATGTTAAATAAGAATTAACACTCTATTTTGGGGAAATAGCAATGTGATTCTGAGAGGTGCAGATTAGCCAAACTGGGGTATTTTCAGAATGTCATGGAAGCTCTACTCTCCAGATATAGAAACAATTTCTAGAGCATTCAAACTTTGAAAACTACTACTTCAGAAAAGATGAGAAGCCATGTTTTTCTCAGCAAATACTATAAACGTAGACCATTTTCACCTATTCTTGTTTCCAAATGGAAGCATTTTTCTCTGCATTTGAGGATGATTAAGCATGTCTACTTAAGATAGAGTGCATTTTGGCCTTATTTTAGACTCCAGGAGAAGTCACAAATGTGGTATTTTCAGCTAGTTTTGATCCTGGTTTTGACAGTGAAAGCGCAATGGATCAGTTAACTATTGAATAAGAAACTACTTCAAAATTTAGTGGCTTTCCACAAGAATTTCATGGCAATGGAAAAGATACAAGGGAATAACCAGAAGACGGCTTTTCTACTCAGATCCTGTTGAGCGATGTAAGTCCCACAGTCCAGTCCAAGGTCAAAAACAGACCTGTAGAATCATAAGGCTGAAAGTATGGAATCTGGGAGGGATGAATTTAGTCCAATAATGCAACCTATACAAACATGAGGAAATAGCTGATAGATTGTTTTAGAAACAGTTCCTATTCTGCATATTACTTCCTGTCAATGTTTTTTTTGATAATGAAAATAGTGTTGGCTCACCAAGTCACAAATATATCACCTTAGGAGGAGGACTAGCCCTTATAGAAATCATGAATGTCTTTTTCAGAACAATGGGGTATCAGACCATTAATAACTGACACTGATTTGATGGCTAAATTTTAGGAGAGATTGAGTTTTTAATATTCTTCAGAAGAAGAAAGAATCTTTTAACCCCTTTGCAGCAAAGAATATCAAGAAGTAACAAATTGGCAGGAAAACAGTCAGTTCTATGCTATAGAAGTGGTAGGAAGCACCAGCTTCTAAGGAAGAACTCACACAGCTGGATTCTGGTGATAAGACTGGTCCTCCCTCTGTTACAGTGGGACACTGGAACAGTCACTCCGAGGAAAACAGAAAGACAACAAAGTGTCATCACCCAGAGGGCAGTCATTCTGATGGCTTGGGTGTGGAGAAAGAACCAAATGTGTCTTTCAAGATTTAAGACCATTTTCAGGTTTGAGCATATTGCAAAAGATTTGTTTAAGAGTTGTAAATGTCTCCTTTTCCATTTGATAAAACATTGTAAGTGCTTGAGATGGGGTTTTTTTTTGCATTTCTAGCAAATATTTTCTAAATTCTTTTTATTGTGGAGATAGAAATCTTGTTTTTATGCTTCAGTTGTCTGAATATGAACTGAATGCTTATAAGCTTATTATAAACACCCGAAGAGAGAGGGTTTACAGTGACAACACGCAAAGAATCTTAACAAAGGTGCTAATACAATGCAATGACAAACAGCATCCATTTCCAGCAGTGGTGCCGTAGTGATGGTGTGAGTTCACAGCATCTGACTGGTAACCGCCAACATGTTATCTGTCAAATCTTAGTCACAGTTACAATTATTCAGAAGACATTGATTTTTCTCATGCTGACAGAAGCATTTATCACTTTTCACTCAAGATGTATCTTATCTAAGCACATATTATACTCTGACTGTACTGGAAATCAAGCTCCTTAGAACCTGAGATCTAGTCTCCCCTTCCAGTATTTACCTATATGACCTGTGACAAGTCCAGCTTTCAGCTCCTCATCTATTTAAGGAGAGGGTGGAAAAGAGAAATTCTTAGATTACTTCCAGCTTGAATATTCACTAACACTATTGTGTTGGTTCAGTGTTCACGGGGTATTACCTCTTGACCCACCCAGGATGTGTTTCATAGGTCCTAGTGCTGCTTCAAGTAATAGGTAAACCATGATAAAACCACGAGCCACAGATGGGTTGTACTGTCATGAAAAAGCCCATGAAACCAATACTTCAAATATTTGAAAAATATGATATATATTTCTGATTATGAGGAAACTGCAAGGGAATTTTCTTATGGTCTTTGAACTAGTGTTTAATAAATGCAAAACACCCTCTTCAGTGACTGATCAGAAAGGGAAGGGAAGAAGAATTTGAAGATCAACTGAATCATTTTTCTTCTTATTTTGGTGGATGAGAAAGGTAGCAGCTGTGTATTGGGACTTTGCTAAATTAGAGAAGAGTATCGTTTTAACTGGTGTTTAGGGCTGGCACTTAACGAGTATGCACGTTGTATGCCAGACAGTCCAGAGGACGCAGCTCCCTCAGTCTCTGACATGAGTCTCTCACAGAGCTGTACAGCCCAGAGCCTGTGTGACTGTGGAGTCCCTGCAGCATAATAGCTTAAAATGGCATTTCTGTGTACATGACCTCACAAGAATCTACTGGAGTAGGATGAAAGCAGAGCCAGCTTCATGGGCATATAACATGCGGTTGCAGAGGGTCCTGGGCTTACAAGGGCCCATATTGGTTTAATGCTCTGCTGTCACCACCTTTTGTTAAAAAATTAATTTATTTATTTTAATTGGAGACTAATTACTTAACAATATTGTAGTGGTTTTTGCCACACATTGACATGAATCAGCCACGGGTGCACATGTGCTCCCCATCCAGAACTCCCCTCCCTCCCCATCCCATCCCTCAGGGTCATCCCAGTGCACCAGCCCTGAGCACCCTGTCTCATGCATCAAACCTGGACCAGCGATCCACTTCACATATGATATTATACACATTTCAATGCTACCCTCTCAAATCATCCCACCCTCGCCATCTCCCGGAGTCCAAAAGACTGTTCTTTACATCTGTGTCTCTTTTGCTGTCTCACATATAGGGTCATCGTTACCATCTTTCTAAATT
This sequence comes from Cervus canadensis, assembly GCF_019320065.1. Classification (NCBI taxonomy): domain Eukaryota; kingdom Metazoa; phylum Chordata; class Mammalia; order Artiodactyla; family Cervidae; genus Cervus; species Cervus canadensis. The sequence goes on along the minus strand of NC_057400.1, from coordinate 31,665,924 downwards.
CCATATGTATACACCGGTATACTGTATTGGTGTTTTTCTTTCTGATTTACTTCACTCTGTATAATAGGCTCCAGTTTCATCCACCTTATTAGAACTGATTCAAATGCATTCTTTTTAATTGCTCAGTAATATTCTGTTGTGTATATGTACCACAGCTTCCTTATCCATTCATCTGCCGATAGGCATCTAGGTTGCTTCCATGTCCTGGCTATTGTAAACAGTGTTGCGATGAACATTGGGGTGCACGCGTCTCTTTCAGATCTGGTTTCCTCGGTGTGTATGCCCAGCAGCGGGATTGCTGGGTCATATGGCAGTTCTATGTCCAGTTTTTTAAGGAATCTCCATACTGTTCTCTATCGTGGCTGTACTAGTTTGCATTCCCACCAACAGTGTAAGAGGGTTCCTTTTTCTCCACACCCTCACCAGCGTTTATTGTTACCATCTTGAAATTCTTAATTTTTAAGCAGGGAGCTCATCTTTTCATTTTAACTTGGTACCAAACATTATGCAGCTAGTTCTGGAAGGATGTGGGAGCAATTTTTTTTTTTTTAAAGACTATAATAGCAAGAATGTAAAGAGGAAGGAAAGTTGCTTTTCAACTTCTGGTATCCAGAAGAGATTTTTAAAGCATTATTTATTTATTTTTGGCTGTGCTGGGTCTTCAGTGTTGTGCGGGCTTTTCTCTAGTTGTGGGCGCAGGCTTTTCATTGCAATGACTTCTCTTGTTGCAGTGGCTTGTGGACTTAGGGCACGTGGGCTTCAGTAGCTGCAGCCCATGGGCTCTGGAGCACCAGCTCAATAGTTGTGGCATACAAGCTTAGTGCTCCACAGCATGTGGGATCTTCCTGAACCAGGGATCGAACACATGTCTCCTGCATCGGCAGGTAGACTCTCCACCACTGAGCCACCAGGGAAGCCCCAAAATAGCATTTTTACAGCAAGACTTGAAAGCCAGGATTTAAGACAGCAAACTAATTTTCTACTTTCTTTAGTATATCAAAGGCCAAATTTGCAGGATTAAGGTTATACAATTTCACCATAAACATAGAGGAAATGATCTTTTCACATATGAGCAAATGTCTATTGTCAACATTTGCAATTATTTGATTTTATTTTGCAGTGTAATCAGTAACTTACCTGGGCTAGACAATACCTTGTGTTTACCTTTGGCATAAATTTTACATAGACTGATGTTCTGCCACCTGGCTTAGTTCAATTGATCCACAGATATCAAACCAAATAGAAAATTTTCCTATGTGATTATTATTCATATTCAAAAAATATGAGTAACTATGTGTGTTTTACATGAGTGTAAAATTCATTTCCCTGGTGGACTTGGACATTTTCCTTGATTATTATTATTTTTTTGATCCAAAATAACCTACAAGTGAGGACACTTAAGTTGATCATATTGAGTTGTATATTGTATACTAACACGGCCAGCTCAAATAGTCATAATCCAAAATGGATTTTAAAGCTGAAATTATTCACTTTACTTACATTAATCATTAAAACTCACAAGAAATGTGAATACTAAGAAATCTAAGAATAGTCAATAGTTGTCATATTCCTAAAAAGGAGTTAGCTGTGATTATAATATTTGAGTCATTCCAGTTAGTAACTGAGTAGTATGTCTCTCATATTTGGAGGGAGAGAGGGAAGGAGGGAGGGAGAAAGAACGGTGATAATTAGGTTAAGCAAGTTATTGACCCTAAACCTGTAGGTGACGTGCCAGCCCTTGTGAGCGAGACGATTTCTCAGCCTCTGCAGTGCTGACATACTGGCATGAGGATAGGACAATTCTTTGTTGGGGGGAGTGTCCTCTGCACTGCAGGATGTTTGGCAGCATCCCTGTCTCTACCCTCTGGATGCTAATAGCATACCTCCTCTTCAAGTGTGATAACCAAAAATGCCTCCGGACAGTGCCAAATCACCGTCAGCTGAGAACCACTGGGCTAGATTGAATGAGGAGGTCATGAGAGGGCCGGTCTGCTTAACACACAAAAGGAGGACAAGTAGTCCTCCTGGTTCCTCTTTCATAGACTGATACCTTGATATTGTACTTGAATGTTGAAGAGGTAACCCAAAGAAAAGTGAATGTCTTCCCGTATGTTAGAACAGTTAAACTAGACTGCTTATCCCAGGGCCTTCCCCAGATATGTGCTTTTATGTGTGGTTTTTGTTGGGGGGGGGGGCATAAGAAATTATTCCAAGCTGGAGGTAGCCCCAGTCTACCCATTCCTTCTTTATTTACATGAGATCAAGTAATACAGTAAATGACCATGATCCCAAAGAGCACTGATCCACAAACACACTGAGTTAACACCTCAGCAACTTGTTTTCAGCTTCTTTAGTGATGTTTTTAAAGGTCCATTCCCTAGTATGTTGGCCCTACGTATATCGTTATCCTTTCTTTGCAGAATGCTTGGCTCAGAATGTTTGGAAGGATTTGAGAACTCCCTAGACATCAGGGTACCTGAGAACATGGAGATATAGTCCCCCCAAAGTGATTATTTTTTCCTAAGATTTAGAACAGCCACAGGCAACACTTAATTGTGCCTAGTCACTCAGAAAATTTGAATTACTTGCCCCACTTTCATCCATTCCAGGTCTTCAATAATTAGTTTGCCTGTAGATGAGTAGCAGCTCATCCATTCTTAGGGCCTGTTGAGATGTAAGAGACCTGGATTTGATCCCTGGGTCTGGAAGATTCCCTGGAGAAGGGCATGGCAACCCACTCCAGTATTGTTGCCTGGAAAATCCCATGGATCGACAGAGTCTGGCAGGCTACAGTCCATCGGGTTGCAAAAAGTTGGACATGACTGAAGTGACTTAGCATGCACTGTTTACTGTTGGCTCTATGCTTCTCTGACATTTGGAAAATATACTGACCAGCTCATTTAAAAAATCTTTCTGACCCATGGAGAGAAGAAAGCAGGTATAGTATAGATCCTTTTAAGCTTTAGGATAAGGAGGTGTTCCACAAAGATAACATTGTTCTGTGATTTAATCTGTGAGTGAGAAATGGTTGTATACCACTTCTGTTATGGGGGAGGAGTACGTATTTAAATTCCCTATTTTCCTGTGAAATATTTGTATAACTGCTTCCATCCTACAAAGAAAAATACTTTCCAAATAGATAATGCAGAGGAATGCACTGTAATTACTCAAATATTCCATGATCAGATTAAGGCATGCTATGTAATATGACTTGTTCCTAAGTTTTTGTTGTTTCTAATTTTATTTATTTTCTTTGTAAGATAGATTATTTTAAAATCAGGTTTTACTGTATATCTATAGGCTTGGTTAACATATTCATTTCAAAACACAGAAGAAGCTTCCTTGTGTGTTAAAAAGTACCTCTTCATTTTACATGTAAGAAAATGCACACAGGGAAGTGGAGAGATCTACCTAGACTTGCAAGGTGAGCTTGGGTGCTTTCTGCACCCGGTGGCCAGCTGACAGTGCATATGAATACCTATTCTCTGTGTTCAGTGTCATCACCTTGGCTGCTTTCTGGGAGCAGCATGCGGGGAGGCTGTGCCCCTTTGCTCTCCCTCTCTGACTGATAACACATTGAGGTGTTCCTTAAATTTTATGCTCTGTGCTTGATCCCTGCCTACAGTTAAGCTCACAGAACTGGAATATCAGCAAGCTGAGAAACTGAAAGTAATTCAATGTGATGAAAGGATAACAACATTTTCATTTTGATAAGAAACGAAAACTATTACCCATCAATGCTTTGACTTAGTATCTTTAGGGTACGTTCAAAAAAAGAAAGAAGGAAACATTGCAAATTAGGAGTCTACAGTTCCTTTCCCTATTCTGGCATTTGTTACCTATGTGGTCTTAGTAAATCATTTATTCTGGACTTAATCTCCATTCGTCAGTCTTGTTTTCTCTGGAAAGAATCCTAAAACATCATGATCACCATCAGCATACCCATGACTAATAATCACTAGTGTTGGTGGGACTATGGGAAAAAAAGAGATTCTCACTTACTCTTGGTTGCACTATAAAAAACCTTCTTAGAAAATCATCTGGCAGGGCTAATTAAAATGTAAAACTTACATGTCTCCCTGACCAGCAGCTCCATTTTCAACTACTCATTTACTAGATATAGAAAATATTTAAGTGTTTAAAGACATATCTGTAAGAAATTTATCACATGATTTTTGGAAACCAAGAACTGCAGGCAATCTGAAGAATCATCAATAACAGGATAATGGAACGAATTGGGTAATTCATATGCTGATGTGCTAACACATTTTAAAAAGGACAGAGATCTATATGAATTGACTTGGAAAGATCTCCATGATGCATTTATAAAATAAAAAAACATTACAAAATGCAGTATACTCTTACCTCATTTGATAATAAGCCTCATATTTATATACATATATCTTATGCTTGTGATAAGCAAAGGAAAATATAGATTAATACATCCAAATTGGCAGTAGATAAATCAAAGAAAGAGAATACTGCTTTTCTCAAGATGTGTCTCTGTCCTGTTTGCATATGTACAAGAAGCATATTACTTTTAGTAAACAATATTTTTCCAACATTTTATTATGAAAAAATTTAAACATACAGCAAAGCTGAAATAATTTTGCAGTATGCAGCCATACATATATATTACTTGGATTCTATTCCATTAGCATTTTACTATACTTGCTTTATTATGCATCCATCCATTTATCCCTTTTTCTATCCATTCCTCATTCTACTTTATTTTTTCTTGATGCGTTTCAAACTAAATTTCATACCTCAGTCCACTTTCTCCTACGTACTCCACCTTTCGGAATAAATGACATTTTGATTGAAATTTAAATATAGTAAATTTTAAAGAAAGAGCTCTGATTGTGGCTTCACTCACTAAGCATCTTGGATTTCTTCTCCCTGCCCTCAACATAACAAATCTTCCAACATCTATAAAATTTAGGACAGTTGGGTCCTGAGGTTTGAGGGCAGGATATTATAAATATTAGTGAAATTAATGTTCTTTCCTACATTCTTTGGGGATCTATAGACCAACATATCTCTTAGTAAATGTTTTTTGGAATTCAATGTAAATTGTCTGTACATCATGAAAATGTGAGCCAGAGATCCCCAAGGAGGTTTCAGGCTTTTGGAGACATAGAAGGTATACTGCTCAGAGTTCAGTTGTCAAGAATAGGATCCACTGTACCTAAGCATGCAGGGAGTTGTTACATGGTATTATATGATTTAGAGACTCACAGTCGGGGTGGGTATGGGGTGCTGAAGAAAAGCTGTGTGGAGATTTCAGGAAACATTTCAAATCCACATAGTGGAACTGGGCCAGGGGAGGTACTGCCTCTACCATAATCAGAAACGTTATTTCAAAATCAGAATTATGTCATCATGACTGCCTATTCCAGAATGATACCTCAGCCTTTTCTAGGAACCTGCCAAAGGAGGAAGCTACCTAGAGAATCAGGAAATCCTTGCTGTAGTTGTCCATTCCAGAACCAGGCTGCCTTTGCCATAATCTGCACAATCAACACAGAAGCTCCTCCCCTTGCTTGCCTCCTGAAATGAATCAGCAACCAAACTCTAAGATAATACCTGGAATCTCACCATAAGGAAATCTAGGGAATGTTTTATGAACACTATTAGTCGACTGAAATAATAAATTTTCTTATTCTTGAGTACATGGCTATATTCTGTTTTCCAAACTCCCCTGAAGTTATATGTGGCTATATGTCAAAGTTCTTTCCTAGAAGATGCAAGTAGATGTAATATATGCCTTAAGACAGTAGTCATGCCTCACCCAAATTTTTTCTCCTTATTGTTGGCTGGAATCTGACCAAGATTCAACCGTGTGGATGACGATAGTGCCAGAGGATGTAGAGCTGCGTCACTGCCTTGAATTTCTGATGACTTTGTGGAGCAAAGTCCATTTAACCATTTTGGATGATTACATGAATGAGGAGGAAAAAAGAAACTTGAATCTTCTTTTCGTCACTGGATCAATTGTTTGGTCTTTTGGTTATAACAGTCTCACCCTACCTCTGTACCTAGAAACGTTGATTAGGTTTTGTAGAGCAAGCCAATCCCTAGTGCCCTCCTGAACAGGGTTCCTCTCCCTTCAAAACACACTATGGCTCTCCTCTTCTCTCCCTCATATCTCTCATCACTCAGAACCAAACACCCCCCCACACACATACACAAAAATAGAATCTATCTTGTTTGTTGTTAGGACCTCATATGTCATAAATGTTTAATAAATTTTTGGTTAATAAATAAATGAAAACATCTTCACTTTTGAGGACTACTATGGGGACAGCTTATAATATTGTCTTTGACATAGTTCGGTGAAAGGTGTGCTTTTAAACTTCGGAAAGGATTTCAACATATTGTAATGGGTTGAGGGCATTCTATCAGCAGAGAAGGATGCTGGAAGCATGGCAGTATACCAGGGGTGACTATAGCTTGAGAGCTGGCTGTTGTGAACGGTGGAAAGGCTGAAAAGGGGGGTTTGGGTTGAGACTGGATTCAGATTGGGCAAGTTCTTGAAAGCTCTCCTATGGCATTAGCAATTCTATCAGACAAGAAAACATCAAAGGTTTGTTTTGTTTCTGTTTTTTATTTTTGCACTCTCATTGTACTAAAACGCTTGGATCTGCGTTTTACAGAATGAAGTGCTGGCGGTGTAGAGGAGAAGACCAGAGAGAGGAGGAGAGAGCCTGGGAGGAGAGAGGCCAGGTAAGAGACTGAATTTCCCGGGAAAGAAAAATGGATGTCTAACCTTGACAGAAGTCAAAGATACATTTGAGGGATATTTTGGAGATAACGCTAAAAGAACTGAGTGACTTATTGGATGATAAGTAGAGAGAATCTCTCGTTTCTAGATTCAGTTGATAGTGCTATTGACTTAAGACAGGAAATGCAAGCAGAGAAGTAAATTGTGTTTGGGTGGTGAAGTAATAAAATTTGTTTTTCCAACTATTGCATTACACATTAGGTCATGGAAATATTAAGAAGCTAGATGGTAATACAGGTCTGGAATTCAAGAGACAGATTAAGGCACTGATGACTTGAACTTGGAAGTCATGAGCAAACTCTATGACATACTCTATTAGTATGTCCCAGGAGGTCATCTGTAAACATTTGCATCAGAGATCTTTGCTTTAGGATGCTTGTAAAAATGAAGATTCTTGGGCCTTATTGCAAATACATTCAATCAAGTTCCCTGGAGGATGTGACCTGGAGTCTGCTTTTCTAAAAATAGTCATGATTATTCTAATGCATTAAAAATTTTGAGAACAAGTAAAGGTGATAACTAAAGCATGATAGATAAGATTACCTGGGATAATGTATTGAGTAAAGAAGACAAATGGACAACGTTATGGACAAGAATGGTACTGGAATACAGAAACTGCACAGTTTAAAAACTGTTTAAAGAGGAGAAAAAATAAGAGATTCTTGAGAGTAGAGAAGTAGCAGTGAGAAGAGAAAAGTTTTACGGAGGTGAGGTGGTGATGGCTCCTGAGAGCTACATCAGGCTCTGTAAAGAAGCTGCCTAGAATGAGACAGAAAAAGAGGATACTGGTTTCATCAATTTGTTGGGCATCAGTGACCCGTGAGGCAGCAGTTTCAATAATCTGATGGGAGGGAATAACGTGATATCACTAAAGCACTGAAGGAACAAAGGATTAAGAGACAGACTGTTTTGAGACTATTTTCCTTTTCTAAGGAAGCAATACATATTGTTTAAAACTCAGTGTAATTTCTATTTCAAATTTTCATTTTTCTAAGGAAGAGAAAATGTGATATTAGTTGGGGGTTTCCCCCATACCTCTTTCTCCTAGAATGTGCAACTTTCCACTTTGTGCTCAGGTGGGCCCAGGCAGATCATTGCTGAGATGTCTCTTGGCCCATCTTCAAGGCGCCTTCCAACCTGACAGCTTTCTCTTTCCTCGTGGCTCATATTTAAGTGGGGTTGCCTGTGAGGCGGGTGTGGCCTGGTTTGTAGAGTTGTCCTGTAGAGACATTTTATCTTGGAGTAAACCCTCTTCCTGGGATATACTCTTGAGTATCACATGCCCATCCTGCAGTTCTGTTATGTACCAGGGCTATCATGTGACACCTGTCAGACACCAGTCCTGAGGTGCCTGCTTCTTCCCTTGAAAGCCTCTTCCTCCTCCCTAGATGACATTCCAAACATGTTGCACATACAGTACACACACTATTTACTTAATCCTCAAGTAATGTCACAAGATCTTTACTATTACTGGTAACATATTTAGCAAGAGTCACAGCTTGAGCCTAAACTCCATTTGAGGCTTATGTGTGTGAGGGCAACTGTGAGGAGGTGAGAGAGACCTGCGTGCCTGGGGAAGGGCCAGGCTAAGGAGAGGAGCTCTTTGAAAGAGAAGAAAGTCCAAACATGATTTGTGGAGAGTATACAGGAACGATTCCAAGCGTGACTTGGTGTCTATTGGATGGTACCTGGCTTAACTCTCATTGTATTTCTGCCAAGTCCTAGGGTGAGGGGGTGTAACAATAGAGCTAATGTAAATTAAAAGAGTCATTTCTATAAACTCCCTGTAAGACATTGACATGTATATTGTCAACTGCATTTGGAATTGCTGGTCCCTGTAGGAGAAACAGTAGTACAGGCGGTAACAGATTGGCTGTAATAATGGCAATGATGTTAAAGACAGAGGCATCTTTTTGTTACTGTCTTCTGCCTTCGATAATCTGCAACCTTTCTACAGATATGGATACTCTTAAACCTTGGACAATGGCAACCTTACAGCCTTTGGAAGGCAACAGTGGGGGGCGCTGGCGTAGATGCCACTTTCTGCATCCTCAGAGGACTTAGGTACCCCTCCTGTAAAGTACAGGAGGAAGGGATAAACAAGGCTGTATGCCACATGACAGGCAGGAGGACTAGGTCTTGGAGCAGTGAGCAACCAGGAGGAGAATTCTGGAGGAATTTGATAGAGGATAAAGCTCCCATGAAACAGGTCAGAAAGTGGTACTAAGGCTACTCTTCTGTGTCAGTTACTAATTGGGCTTCCCTGGTGGCTCAAGACAGTAAAGACTCTGCCGGCAATGCGGGAGACCAGGGTTTGATTCCTGGGTTGGGAAGATCCCTTGTAGAAGGAAATGGCCACCCACTTTAGTATTCTTGCCTGCAGAGTACTATGGACAGAGTAGCCTGGCAGGCTGCAGTCCATGGATTGCAAAGAGTTGGACACATCTGAGCAACTGAGCTTGCATGCACATGGGGAATAAACAGATTAGTTTATTCATTAGTCTATTTTTTAAAACTTATCTTGAATGCAATGAACAAAATAGATGAAACTGATGAAAAAAAAAGTTTAGAGACTTAAAAATCTTGGGCAAAATTCTATACACAGCTAATGAGTTGTGGGATCATTTGTTCACTCATGCTGTCATCTTCCTGTTTGGGACAGAGAAAAAGATGCCAGGGGAGAAAAAAGATTGTAATTATCTAACAGTAATCAATGACAGGGTCTTGAATAAACTGGGAGAGGATACGATTAAGAGGGTAGTTGGAGGAACTAATTAAAGATATTTAGAAAATGCAATGTGAGAAACTCAAGCAAAATGTTTCAGGCAAAAGATGATGAACATATGGAATTAGATAAGAAAGCTAGCTTAAGTTTCAGCTTACAAAGTAATTAAAGAAAGACATCTGGAACAGGAGAGAAATAATAGAAGCTGAAGAAGTAAAAGGTAGGTTTGAGATAAACTAGATATGCTGGTAAGGCCAGATGGTTTTTTTTTCTCCTTTGCTTAATGTATATTATGTCTTTCTTAACCACAATCCCCAAAATATTTCAACATGTTGTACTTGTTTCTGAATATATCTAGGAACTACATAAATTTATCTTCCAAAGCAAATGATTCAAAGATCCGCATGATTTGTTTTCTATGGCTAACTTAGCCTATGTCTAGCTTCCCACAGAAGTCTAGAATATATATCTCTGGTTACATATTTTGGGCCACAAAAATAACAACAGAAATGGCTATTTAACATGGTTTTCCATAGCAATAGGAAACAACATCCAATAAAGCACTCCTCCAAATGTCTTTCACCAGGCTCTTCTCATGTTAAGACATGAAACAAAGCAATTATGATGATGAAGGTAGAGGTGCATTATCCTTTTGTTTCTTGTTGAATTGGAGGTAATCATATCTATGAATGATGAGAATGTCTCATTTTACATGAATTCTTCTCATCTGTATTTGAAGTGTAACTTCAGCTGGTGGAATGTCTTTGGTCATTGCCTAAACTATGTGGTGGTGCAGATGGCTGCTGATGTGGTGTGATGGGGGCAGGCACCAAAGAAAGTCCTGCTGCTGCTGCTGCTGCTGCTAAGTCGCTCCAGTTGTGTCCGACTCTGTGTGACCCCGTAGACAGCAGCCCACCAGGCTCCCCTGTCCCTGGGATTCTCCAGGCAAGAACAATGGAGTGGGTTGCCATTTCCTTTTCCAATGCATGAAAGTGAAAAGTGAAAGTGAAGTCGCTCAGTCGTGTCCGACTCTGTGCGACCCCATGGACTGCAGCCTACCAGGCTCCTCCATCCATGGGATTTTCCAGGCAAGAGTTACCCTCAAATATTTTTCCCTCTGACTGGCTGGATTTGGGTATCACTGAGTGCTGTCATTTCCCAAAGGACAAGAGAAACAGTGAATGAATAGATTTTATGATAAAATAGATCCTTTTGCCTTGTTTAAGAATGTATTGTTTACTCATGGGGAATTGGGGGTATCAAATCTTAGTGAGTTTTTTTTTGCAATGAATTCAGATCTTGATTTCATTTAAAAAAATTTTTGTTGGAGTATAATTGCATTACAATGTTGTGTTAGTTTCTACTATATAGCAGAGTGAATAAGCTATACATATACATATATGCCCTCTTCCTTGAATTTCCTTTCCATTTAGATTACCACAGAGCATTGAGTAGAGTTCCCTGTGCTATACAGTAGGTTCTCACTTGTTATCTATTTTATACATAATATCAATAGGTATATATATCAATCCCAATCTCCCCATTCATCCCTCATGATACCAAATCTTTGGATGGGAACATTGTGTAGCTAAATTGTTTCTGGCACAAAAGAGAGCAATGATACAGAATTGCTCTGGCCAGAGAAACAGCCTCCCAACAAAAGGATTTGTGGTTCTGAGCTCTGTCATTTCCAAGGTTTACTGATAAACCATGTATGGTACAGCTAGCCATGGCTCTGAGCAATCTGTCAATCTGTTGTCCTTGGGTCGGATTTTCAGGAAAAAAGATCTACTCAAAGCACCTTTTAATAAGGAGAGATGCCAGATTATTTGCTCTTTAATCTCTGAAAGACCAGATATATTGAGAGATCTGAGAGGGTTTCACATTCACACTATTAGAGTCATTGATTTATTCAGTAAGTATTTATTGAACAATTACTAAGTGCCATTACTAGGTAATGGAAACATAAGGACAAATAAGGGGACATTCCAGTCTTTGAATATCTCAGAGTTTAATGGCGAAATGAGGACAATGCAAAACCCACCAAATAATAAACCAAACAAACAAAAAATAATAAGGTCATCAGCAATTGTGTAGATTACCTATACAAAGTATTGGGGAACACGGAATAAAGGATAACTAATTCTTCCTAGAAGTAATCAGGAAAGATTCAAATAAATTATTTTTGAGTTGAGTGAGTTTAATTTCTCAAAGGAGCAGAGAAGTTAAGTATTCTAAGAGAGGGAGAAACAGCTTATTAAGATGGTAGTACTGCTATGGGCTGAATGTTTGTGCCATTCCCAAATTCATATGTGGAAATTCATGTCTTTGGGAGTTAATAAGGCCATAAAGGTAGAGCCTTCTGATGTGATTACGGCCTTTATGAGAAAAGAAGCTTTCTCTCTCTCTCTCTGCCATGTGAAGACAAAACAAGAAGATGACCAACTACAAACCAGGAAATGCTCTCACATATACCAACTCTGTGAGTGCCTTAATCTCACACATCCTATTATCCAGACGCATGAGAAATAAATTTCTGCTGTAGAAGCCACTTGGTCTGTGATCTTTTTATAGCAACGCAAGCTGACTAAGTACTCACTAACTCAACACAATAAATGTTGTAAATCATAGTGATTAGCTGTCACTGTACAAAAACTGAGAGATGGTCTCCCTCAACAGATAAATTTCACTGGGCTGGAACATGAAGAATTTTCCAGGGGGAGGGATCCAGCATTAATGGAAGTCCCAAACATTATGAAGGCACTGGAAAAGCTGGTGGGTGAGCACCTGGGATGGAAGAAAGGATGCCAATAGAAAGGGGAAGGCCAATAGGAATAAATTTTTCCTTCTTAATAATTTTACTTAGGATCAGCCCTAATCAATTTTACCCCACCAGAGCCCATGAATCCAAATCAAGATGACATTAAAAATATGGAAAATTTAAAATCAATGCCCATGACTCTAATAAAGAGCTGAACTCAGCTTGTACCATAGAGGGTGTCAAGATCTAACTCCAGGCCTTTTAAATTCTGTAAGTGATGAGCTTTGAAAGCATGCTATGCCTGCTCCCGAATGTCAAGTAACTGTTATGAAAGTCAGAGCATACTCCTGTAACCCCAGGTTTGCCTAGTTTTTGAAGCCAAATATATATATATATTTTTTTTCTTTAATTTTTGCTTCCTTGAGGTTTTGGATTGTATCTGCCTTATAGATGTAAAAAGTCACAATGAGGTCATAGAGATTTTGTTTTAGAAAAGCAGTCACTGACTATGAACAAGCTCTCAAAGAAAGTCTAAACTAGGGCATCATGAGGCATCATAAAAATATGCCCCCAAGTCTCTACATTTTAAAAGTGACATTTAGATGCCAAAAGCAATACTGCATTTCTTAGAATTAACAGGATTGCTAGCAGCTTCCCTAAGATAATAGATAGGTGTGAGAATTTTTAGTTAAAAATTTTTTAACGTGAGAATTTGGCTAGGTATATGGAAAGTAAATAAAACTATAAAGCAGTAGTGTCACTAGAGGTAAAGAGACTCTTCTGGTAGACAGCAACCCTTCTTGTTTGGAGAGACAGACAATCTGTATCACAGAGTACTGTGCTTTCTGAACAATAGAATTTCTATTGGGTTGGCCAAAAGTTTGTTTGGGATTTTCCATAAGATCAAATGAAATTTTTTGTCAACCCAATAAATACCTTGGAATAAAGGGAAACTTTGACCAAGTTATCATGGAATCAATCTTCGTTTCTGGTGAAGGACTCTGAGAAGGAAAGAATTTTCCCTGGACCTTAGAAGTTACACCCTAAAGGCCAGGCACCATTCTCTAATCCTTGCAACAATCCCTTTCTGTAAGAGAGAATACTGAGGTTCTGAGTGCTGAAATGACGTGCAGAAGTGGACTTGAACCACCTCTGTCTGCCTCTGTTGCTTCCTTACCTTACCCTGTGGCTTCCCTGTGAAGACTCCCCATTCTGTTTAAAACCTCACCTGGCCAGATGTTTTTCATGCAAAACCCTGATGATCATTCAGGCCCAATTTTGAGGAGTTGGGAGACAGAACTTGAGGAGTGACAACCACCTTCTCCCAAGTGATTTAGGACTGTGACGGCTTCTTGAGGCATATGTCAATATGTGATACATTTAAAATGCTTTACATATGTTAGCTTGATTAATCTTCACCCAATCCTATGTGGTAGGTGCTATTAGTATCATTCCAATTTTAAAGATTATTTGCCCAAGATCACACAACTAGTCTTTGGTGAAGGTGGCATTTGGAACCAGGTAATCTGGTTTCAAAGCATATACTTTTCGCCATCAGGCAATACATACATACCTACACAGAGGTAATGTGTTTTTGTTTCTTTCTCCTATAGATAGATGTCTAACCAGTTCTCAGTAGTCCAGAGATTGGTTGTCTCTTTTATGGATTATAGCATTATTTCATTTCCCCGTATTTTTTGTTTATCTCATGAAAAGTTCAGCAGAGTATATATTATTTAGACACATTGGGAAAATTTAAGACCGTTCATTTAGCAAATAGCCAATGAGCACCAACTCTGTCCAAGACATTATTCTAGAAAATAACCAAAAAATAAAAAATATGGTGTCAAAATCTCTGACCTTGAGTTTCTTATTATCTCAATGGAAGATTAGGTTAAGAGGTAAAACAAGAGAAATGGCATAAAAATTATATATACAGTTTAAAGTGAAGTCGCTCAGTCGTGTCCGACTCTTTGTGACCCCGCAGACTGTGGCCTACCAGGCTCCTCCGTCCCTGGGATTCTCCAGGCAAGAATACTGGAGTGGGTTGCCATTTCCTTCTCCAGGAGATCTTCCCAACCCAGGGATCAAACCCGGGTCTCCTGCATTGCTGGCAGACGCTTTACCATCTGAGCCATGGGTGGATCAATTCAGTGATCACACCTTTTTGCTGAGATGAGCAGAAGGGCTTCTAGAAGGTTTGATGTGTCAGAAGGGTTTGGGCAGCAGGGCTGACTGGCTGCTCTGTGCTGTAGCGACACTGCCACCCCTCAGTTTCTCTTTCCTCCCCTTTAAAGTGCCTTGGTAATTCTGGGTGTTCAGAATGTCTTTGTTTGTAATTATCAGAGTTGCAATTTTATATGAATCTATAGTATTTGATTAATATTTATCTTACCCACTGGTTTACAAACTCCTTAAGGGCAGGGGCTATGCTGCTTTTGCTGATGTTTGAATCTCCACTGTCTAGCCTGACACATAATAGGTGGTAATTGAATAAACACTGGGTGAGCCAGTGGAGCCAGGGTTTTAAGTAGGGAGAGAAATCATGTGAACAAAGGCAAGGTGGCAATACAATAAGGGGTTCACTAAAGGAAGAGCTGGTTTACAGGGAGCCAAAGCTGGGAAATATATTGAGATCATGCTAAGGAGGGCCTGGGATGCCAGAATGAAATGGCTGTTTTAAGTTGGAAAGCTCTTGGAGAAAGACCATCAAAGTAGCAATGTGAACATAGCTGAAGGCTTATCAGGAGTGGTGTAGAAGAGGACAGGGAACATGAGTAAGGCTCCTAGAAGGGTCTGTATCCAAAAGCTTGGCCCTTCCTCCTACTATGTATTAGACAGGGTTCTCCAAGAAACAGAACAAAGAAGGTGGGTATACACACTGACACACACACACACACACACACACACACATATAATATGTTATATAAATATAGATAGAAAGATTGATGATGTCTTATGATGAATTGGCTGACATGTTTATATAGGTGAGAAGTTTCACAGTCTGTGGTCTGACAGCTGGAGACTCAGGAAATCTGGTGGTGTATTTCAGTCCAAGTCTAAAGACCCAAGAACTAGAGAAGTAAGTATTTAAATCCCAGTGTGAGAGCTGAGATGAGACACACAGGAAGCACTTTCCTCCACCATTTGTTCTGTTCGAGCCCACAGTGGATTGGATGATACCTACCCATACTGGGGAGGGTGGTCTGCTTTACGGAGCCCTCTGATATAAATGCTAAACTCATCCAGAAACCCACTCATAGACACATCCAGAAATAATTAATCTGGCAGGTCAAAATGAAAACAGCCTCAAATTCTGCAGGCAGATAAGGAGATTGGAAGGCTTAGAAAGTATTGCTAAATTTGATCACAATAAAAGATATCTGTGTGGAGCAGAAACCAGATGGTAAAGGGTTAAGGAGTGGAAACCAAGGCCTCAGAGGCCATATATGCAGACTAATTTTCAAGAATTTTGACAGTGACAAAAAGAGGATGCTATGGTAGTTGCTTGATGGGTCAACCCTATAGAGGGAAAGATTTTAAAATAGAGATGATCTGAACATATTGTAAGTAGAGGGGATGGGACTGCAGAGATGAAAAAAAAATCAAAATACACGCTAAGAAAGAGAGAATTATTCATGAAGAATTGCTTTAGAATTGGTATTAAAGCAGTAGGATGAAGACCAATATTCATAATTAAGGTAGAGATGATTCTTCCTCTGAGTCAGAAGACATGAGATAAAATTGATGGAAGATGCAGAGTTTCCAGAGGAGAAAAGCAATATAAAAATGTTTGCACTGAGCTGTCTCAATCTTATCAGTAACAATAAGAACCAAAACCATTTTTCATAATAAAAAGAAACACATTCACCACTATGAAATACAGATGGCTAAATGCTTGTGTTAACCACGTCTTATTTTCTGTGTTCTGATGCTTTAATGTTAAGACCCTTGCTCACCCTGGAGGAACTGCTTTTTCTTGGGTTAGGGTTCGCTAATTCTTAGATGAACAACTTACCAGTGAGTGTGCTTTTCAAATGCCACTCAGCCAAATCAGAGCCCACATCCCCAACTACCTCCTCTCCTTTGGGTTCAAATACTCCGGGGTCATCATCCACCTGCCCTAATTACCTGAGGGGCAGATACCAGATAACTAGGAACAGCTCCTGTGCCCCAGAGCCCATTGAAATTATTCAAACTAGCCAGTCCTAAAGCTGCTTACCTTGCCTCACCCATTGCTTGCTGTGGAAGCCATAGAAGAAGCTCTTGCTCACATTTTGCCCCCTCCCTCTGCCTCCTGACTGATCCGGATGTTTCCCTATGTGGCCCCTCCGTGGTATGCACCTCTCCACTTGGGAACTGTGATCAACAAGCTATCCTTTCAGTGGCAATCATCTGTTGATCCATTGGCTTACCATATGTAAATAATAACAAAACCGATGAAAACAATACCTTATAATTATAGACCTTACACTAATACTTCATACTTCATTCATATAGCAGGTAGACTTAGATAGAAGTTTGTAAAAGAGTAAGGAATAATTATTCTTCAGTTTAAGTCTTATATTAAAGACTGTTTTATATCTTTATGGACATCTCCTTTGTGGATATTTATGGTTGTTGGAATAATCATAACTAATGTAAATTAACTATGAAACTTAGACATGCATTTTTAAATATAGAAGTCAAGGCATGGGCCAAATTTGAAAATATCCACATAATCCATGAATCACAGTTCTGAGGTTTATAAAGAGAGGAGCTGGACTCATAGTAATAAGGAAGCTGGATGTGACTGTCTGCATTAAATAGGACATCATCTCCACAAATCCCGTCTGTGTGCATCTCTGTGTATAGAGTCAGCAGCTGAATGACGAGGCTGTCAGTGGGCCTCTCAAATGAGAGTAACATCCTTTCTGTCCACTTTCATTTGATCTTAATTCGGGGCACCAATCCTGTTTTGGAAGCAATCTTCATTTTGATGGGCTCAAACACAAACTTGTTTCATGTTGATTCTGAGTAAGGGTCTCAGAATGTCACTGTTCTGTTGCATCTGACATTATCAACTAGTTCCCTTAAGAAAGACCTGAACCAGCCCTGTAAGATGTAAGCACACATTAAGTAATGAGCTTTAGACTGAGCTGACCGGCCCATTACTTACTGTTCTGCAAATAATAACAGTGATGTGACCAAACTGTTTATACAATCAGCCTGTTATATTAAATTGCATGTATTCCCTGCCTCCCCTGAGTAGCTTTGTCATAATGAGTGGCGACTTTTATAAATTATATAATGACCAGTTACTTTTAAATATTGTAACAGTTACAAAAGGTTATCGTCAAAGTTCTAATTGGAAGGTTGATGGTTCACAGGGTGACTAAGCTTCTAGCAAGATTACAGATTGAAGCTATACTGGGTGAAACAGTGTCTGAACCTGCCACTTTAGCTTCACTCTTGATGTTTATAATTCTGATTATTTTGATATTGCTTAATAGAGCTGCTATTTCACTTACTTGAACATTCTAAAGGATGGATGCCACAAAGCAATTAATTTAGAACTCAAATGCATTGAGAGAAGCATTCTTTTTTCATTTTTTAGTATTAATATCATGTTTTGATTGTTTATAAAAACACTCATCTCATCTACACAAAACCCAATAAATTTGAATAAAAGGGAAGTTTTACAAAGGCAGCTGTGAAGGTATTTAATGCTATAGTTGTAGTGTTGAATCTTTACCATTAAGAAAAAAACAAACATTATTTACAAGTTTCTCCAATTGAACATATGTACCAAGTTAATAAGATTTCCTGTGTAACTCATAAAGTGAGTTTTAGAGAAGTGTTTGGTTAGGCTTCTGAAAAGGCTATCATCTTAAACGTCCATTATTTCTTTGATTTTTGAAATCTCCTTCTTACACTTGTAAATGTATGAAAACTGCACAATTAAATTATATATTTAGTTTAAACTATATAGAGACTTGCAACTAATATATATAGTTATATTAATAATGCAAATCTTTGTATATCATATATATTATTAGTCTATTTATATTAATACATGTACTCATAATGCAAGTCTTTTTCTTTAAGTTTTTTTAAAAAGTATTTATTTATTTAGCTGTGTCTGGTCTTAGTTATAGCACTCGAGATCTTTGATTTTCGTTGCAGCGTGTAGGATCTTTAGTTGCAGCATGCAGACTCTTACATGTGGCACATGGGATCTAGTTCCCTGACCAGGGATTGAATCCCGGGTCCCCTGCACTGGGAGCTCAGAGTCTTAGCCACCAGACCACCAAGGAAGTCCCTAAACTCTATTTTTTCAAAGTTGTCTTCTGTTTCGAAAATTCTATAAAACCTCTGTGATGAAATTGTAGCTTTATTTACCCGCTAATGCCTTCTGCTCTTCTGAGCATGAAGACCCCCTGGTGCTTGAGAGTGCTGCCTTGTATTTTCATTAAGCATAATGTTTTAGTTAATATTAAGAAAGGACCTTAGTCATTCAAGAAAATCTAGATCATGAGCTAAATAATCAAGGCTTAATTTTATTAATACCTAGGTTGTTTAACTACAGAAGATGGTTTTTCTTTTGGTTTGTTGATATATCCGCCTCTAGAAATAAAAAAGTAAATATGCATAGCAAAAATGGAATGTTCTTGGCATTTAAGCTCATTTGTTATTCAGTCATTTGTTTACCAAATAAATTTTAGCAAATAGGGGCAATAACACCAGAATGAGAATTTGGGTACTGTTGTTTATGGGCAGAAACAAAGAAAACCTTTAAGAAGTAAACAGACTAACACATTCATAGATTTTTTTTTTTCTGGAATAACACTATATTGGATAAGACAGGGTAGGGAGTCTCCGTCCGGGTGGGAGGGTCACTGAAAGTGACATCCTGACCTTTTGGGAGTACCTTATTTCTCTCAAACTGTTTTGAGAATTAAAACAGGCAAGTGTACTTTTCCCTTTCAGTAAGTGACACCCTAGGTCAGGGATCTGCACACTTCTTTCTGAAGTGGGCTGGATAGCAAATATGTTGCCACGATACAGCTTTCCGACTGCAGAGAGAAAGCAACCAGAGACAACACGTAATGAAGTGTGTGACTCTCTTCCAATAAGACTTTACATTTGAACTCTGAAATTTGAATATTATATTAGTTTCATGTGCCACAAAATATAACACTTCTTTTGATTTTTCTTTCAACCATTTTAGAACAAAGCTATTCTTAGCTCACTTCTACAAACACAGAGTTCTGGATCTGACCCTTGGGCAGTAGTTTGTTGACCCCTGTCTTAAATAATAATCTTATTAAAAATCCCATATACATATAAAACAAAGCCATTAATACTTAATTCAAATTGCTATTGTGAGAATTACATGAGAAAGTAAATCCAAAAGCAAAGTCTTGCATAAAGAGAGAACTCACTGAAACTCTTCAATTCTCCTAATTAATTCTAAGGCTGCTTTAGTTTCATTAGCAGCCCTACCATGTCATTATCTCATCTTGAGCTTGTCATCATTTAAATCCTTGGAACTTCTTTTACCTGTGTGATGAAATATCTCTGCCATTCTACGCTCAAAATTTTTTGTTTATCCAGCTCAATACATGATTTGACATTTTTGTTCTCTTTCAATGCAATAAATGTCTACCCCATATCTCAGAATGCACAGGGTTTTTTCAAATGTGATTCTGGGTCCAGTAGATTATTTTTCCTTACCAATTCATCTAAGATATTAGGCTGAGCCTTGGAAAATTGCTGTTGTTGTAGGTCAAAATGGTCACACATGGGCAGTTGTATATGGTCCAGCCTAATATTTATTACAAAGTTGAATAGAATAGAACCAAGGACATGATTGTGAACTAACTTTTTATTAGTAGTCTTGACCTTTTATGGGTCATGAATCTCTTTGAGAATCTCATAGAAGCTATTAAATTTTTTTCTGGAAACACACACACTTCTTAATACCATCATTTTATTGCATTGGATATTCATTTCCTTTATGGAGAGACATAATATAAAACACATTTTTAAAAAGATTTCTCTTATTCTCAACTTTAATGTGAAAATGTTTATTGCTTTGAAATCATAGTAATATAAATTGTATATAAAACCAAAAATGTAAACCTTAATCAAGTTCAACTTTAAATTTCAACGGGAAAACGGCTATTTTCTGGCTTGGATAAGAAGTCAACACTGTGGAGTGAACTTACATGGCTCTGTGAAAATCATCTTTTGGCAATCAATTTTGAGTTTTCGTTTCTGTGCCTACAAATGCTGGAAACTCCTACTGACAAATGTCTGTCATACCAAAAAGAAAAAGAATTAGAACTCCCACTTTGGGATTTTGCTAAATGAGAATAGGCTTGTTTCCAGGAATTTCTGAGGTCTTCAGGTAGAATTTATATCATACCACATCATATACTCTCAAGTCAAGGAGTTGAATTTTCATAAGTCCTGCCAGTCAGCACAGTAAGGATTATAACTGTGTATGACTGAATATCTAATTTTCAGGTCATCTGAGGAGAAGTAAACTTTCAGAAAGTTCTGTGGTGTTTCCAAATGTTGGTA
The DNA here is from genome assembly GCF_019320065.1 of Cervus canadensis. Classification (NCBI taxonomy): domain Eukaryota; kingdom Metazoa; phylum Chordata; class Mammalia; order Artiodactyla; family Cervidae; genus Cervus; species Cervus canadensis. The sequence continues at coordinate 31,645,086 of NC_057400.1, read as the reverse complement.
GATACTAATTTTCTTAAAAAAAAAAAGACAGAACTTTGTTACTTTTGATTTAAACTTACATAACTATTTTCTCCAGCAAAGGAAAGTTTTCAGTTCATCTCTGATCTTCTGTTCCAGAGTCTCTGGTTGAAAGTTCTCATATATTTAAAGCAGTAGTATCTCTAATGCTGACTCTAGGGACCTAATAGAAATGTTGATGCAAACGCAATTGCGATTTTTGGATTGTTGAATTTGCCATTTGATAATTGGAATACATTCTTAAATAAATGTAGTTATATTATACATCATTTTAATGCCCTTTTTTCACATTATGTTTTTTTGCTAATGACTTGCTGTTTATTTTATATTTATTGTAGACTAGGGAAATGACAAAACATGAATTCAAGCAATTTACTTATTCAAGTTCAAAATGGGTCATAAAGCAGTGGAGACAACTAGCAACATCAACAATGCATTTGGCCCAGGAACTGCTAGTGAATGTACAGTGCAGTGGTGGTTCAAGAAGTTTTTCAAAGGAGATGAGAGGCTTGAAGATGAGGAGCGCAGTGGCTGGCCATCGGAAATTGACAATGATGAGAGCAATCATCGAAGCTGACCTTCTTAAAATTCACAAGAAGTTGCTGAAGAACTCAACGATGACCATTCTACAGCCGTTTAGCATTTGAAGCAAATTGTAAAGGTTAAAAAGCTCAATAAGGGGATGTCTCAAGAGTTGATCGAAAAAAAAAAATCGTCATTTTGAAGTGTCGCCTTTTCTTAGTCTACACAAGAACAAACAATTTCTTGATTGGATTGTGATGTGTGACAAAAAAGTGGATTTTATATGACACTGGTGATGATAAACTCAGTGGTTTTGCCTTATCTGCCATGTTCACCTGACCTCTTGCCAGCTGATTACCACTTCTTCGAGCATCTCGACAACTTTTTGCAGGGAAAACTTTTCCACAACCACCAGGAGATAGAAAACACTTTCCAAGAATTCATCAAATCCCGAATTTTTACACTACAGAATAAACAAACTTGTTTCTTATTGGTAGCAGTGTGTTGATTGTAATGGTTCCTATTTTGATTAATAAAGATGTATTTGAACCTAGTTATAATGATTTAAAATTCATGGTCTGAAACCAAAATTGTGTTTGCATCAACCTAATAATATTCCTATGGCTGAAAATATTGAGCCATTTCAGAATGGCATCCTCCATAACAAATGGTTCTGAATGAATTTCTTCTGAGAAACCATTACATTCGGGGGGATGGTTCTGTCCAGAGTTAACCCATCTTGTATTAAAGTCTCTTTCTTTTATATCAAATGAAGCAACTCCATATTCTGCTCCTCTATCTTGGAAAAACTTCTTGGCAAGATGGTTTAGGTCCTCAATCATGATGAGGATGTCTTTCACAGCAGTCACCAGATGTTTCAGGCTATTGATGCACGCTCACATGAATGCATTTTCATATGCAACACTAGGTTCATAAGTATGGGTGGAATTGATCTCATCATTACCTTTTTTATCAACCTGCATGATAAGTGTTGCCTGAAGATCCTTAAGGACAAGTATCCTGCAGAAGTGGCATTTCCCACAGAGAAAGAAGACCAGCATTACCTACTTTGTCAAGCCACAGGAATTGTATAATTATTATGTGGTTTATTATAGTACTTGAAAGATGAACAGTCATAAGCATATTCCAAGTAAAACTCTCTAATTGATAAGACATAATCATATTTTATTATTAATAACAAGTTAATCTGCAAACACTTGCACTGTCTTAATGTTATTGTTATAAATCATCATGATTATTGGTTAAAATATGATAACTACAGCAACTTTGTTCAAAATTTAGCTTTCAAATCCCCCAAGTAAATGGCACTTAGCCAATCAATCCCCCAGCTGGCTAAACCTTCACCTAGAGATTTCTTCCATTCTACATTCATTTTTATTTATGATCCCAACTAAGATTGTGGTTATATGTTTTGCTCCAAATTTTTTTTCCCATAGGCCATGGTAATCTTAATATGGTTATTATTTCCATCTGGTTTTTACCTTTGTTGAACATCTTCCATTGTATAATTTATTCTCTTCCCTGACTTCTTCCTCCTACAAGCTGAAGTATATTGTTACTGCCCTTCCAACAATTCCAAAGGGAGTGGTGGTCAAGGCTTCTACCTTGCTAGCTGTCTATAGTACACTTTTTATAAGATGCTCTGGATATGGATCTCAATTCTCAAGTTTAGAGATGTCCTCAGAAACAACATTTGATGTATAGCACTATTAATTATTCCCACACTAGTAGGGATGTTTCTGTTTAAAAATGATTCTCTCCCATTCTGCATTTTTTACTCATAATGCCTACTGCAAAGTGTCACTGTTACATAAGATGGTATTCACTTATTGGTATCTAGAATTTAATTTTAGTGGTTTAAATTATTTACTTGGTGGGTAGCTTATGAAAATTACAAAAAAGAAGTATCTTAATTCTGTTACTTCCTATCACCTATGCAATCATCTTTATATATCATTCGAATTGCTCATCATATTTCTTTTTTCTCTCTTTCCTGCAAATATGACTTTGAAGCTTTTGTAATCAAGTTAGTGATCTCCTGGAATCATGATTTCTTTACACTTTTTGAAATGATCTTGGACCCTTTTCAGGGACCAAATTCAATGATTGTAAGATTATAATTTTCAAGTTTCAAGCCATGGAATATTTATTTCCCTTAAAGAAAATCTTGTTCAAAGCCCTTATATTTAATATATAAAATATATAAAAGTGAAAGTTTTCTAGTTGAAGAGTGCTGTGGGTGGGGATGGGAGATGGGGAAGCCTTCTATTAATAGTAATAACATAATAAGTGACACTTCTGTGGCCCCAGGCCCCCTGCAGAGGATAGCTTGACAACCAGTTTTGCAAGACATGTGCAAAGTAATCAAAATCTTTCCTTTTTATGTCAGTTTCTTTCTTTCCTCTCTGGATGTTTATTGACTGCTCACCATTCACAAAACTTTGTGTGATGTGCTAGTAGCCTACTCTCATTTCCAAAGTGTTATCTTTCTATTGAAAGAGTACATGAAAGCACAAACATCCTCAAAACTCACTAGGAATCTATTCTGGGCAACTTTTGGTGGTTGCATTCTTTCCAGTATCAATAAGTACACACACACACCAGTTTTTCCTTCCTAAAGATTATGGATCTGAACCACGGAGCTGGAGGCATGGCATGTAATATAGTGGATGTGTTTGCCACAGAAAAAAGCTTGGCTTCTTTTGCTGTATTCCCTTCAGTGACCCAGACCCCAAACGAGAGGACTTGGTATGCCTTGCACACACCGCATCTCCACACCTCTGCCTCTGTGTTCATGCTGCCTGCTCTAGCCACTCTAAGTGAGCGGCTGTAACTTCTGTCTCTTAAGTCTTTTCAGCCCAGTCTGCCCAAAATAATTGTTTACTCTTCTGTGCCACAAACTGTACATCTCTTGTAAAATCACACATTAATCCTTTTATTGCAATTATTTTGATATATGTTACATCCATCTTCCTACAAGATGGTAAACGCCACCCAGGACAGAAGAATTTGTGGATTTAAGGTCCAGGTTAGCAGATGGGGACAAGACCTGGCGAATTTGTACTACAATTGCTAATGGAACTTGCTGAAGAGGTCAAGAGATATTTGGATTTCATTTATTTTACAAAAAAAAAAAATGCAAAGCTTTTTTTTTTTTAAAGTTATTTTTAATTGGAAGATAATTGCTTTACAGTGTTTTTTTTTTTTTTTTGTATCGAGGTATAGCCAATTAACAGTGTTGTGATAGTTTCAGGTGAGCAGCAAAGGGACTCAGCTGTGTATATACATATATCCATTCTCCCCCAAACTCTCTCCCATCTAGGCTGCCACATAACATTGAACAGAGTTCCATGTGATATACAGTAGGTCCTTGTTAGTTATTCGTTTTAAATATAGCAGTGTGTGCATGTTGATCCCAAACTCCCTAACTATCCCTTCCCCACAGCAACCATAAGTTCATTCTCTTAAGTCTATGGGTCTCTTTCTGTTAAGAAAAAAAAAAAAAGTTTTAAGTGAAAATATCCATTAAGGAGAGGGTACACATGACTGATAGAGTTGAATATATATGCTGTGTATACATTACATGTTTGCTTGTCTGTGTTTCTCCTCTTCTTGAGGAATAAAGAAGAGATTTTGCCAAAAGGGCAAAACTGGCTAATCAAAAATGAAAACTTCATAGAGAATAGAAACAGAATAGATTGTCTGGGTATTCAGAAGAAAGCAGTCGATTCTCATTTTCCAGTTTTAACTAAGATTGCCTACCTTGGTGAGATCTATTTCATATTAGCACTTTGCCCAACTCTCTAAAAAAAAAAATTACAGATTGGCAGGAAGGAAGAAAACATGCTTTGGCTGCAAAATTGAAAATAGTTGTTCTGAAACTATGAAAATAGTGAGACCATAAGGATGACTATAAGCAGATGTCTCTGGAAAAAGTGTCAAACCCACAAAAATTCTGATTTCCTGCTATCATGAACACTCCCCTTTGGTTTTTGTAGACTGTCTGCTGTAGATGGCCAGGTGGACTTGGGGAAGTGGCTAACGTGTATAGACTTTCCATTTCTCTAAGTACATGTATTTGAGAGCTAGTGAATGTCTGGATCATCTCTAAACTATCTTTCACTCAATAATTTTTTGGATCAAGTTGAGCCAGTATCTGCAATCCACAACCATGAAAGTTATTTCTGGCCCTGAAATTTTATTGAACTCTGTGAATCATTTCACATTTCATAGTGTAACATCAACTTATTATTACATTATTTTTCTCTTTGATTCAATCATTTTAGACACATTTGGAAGGGACGAACTCAAATCAGTGTTAGTCATGCTCTTAGGAGACCATTCTGATAAAATACAATCATAGAAAGATGTCTGAGCCAGCCAGTGAAACCATCTGGGCTTTCACATTTTTAAGACTCAAATCTTTAGATTTGTGAATCATGCCAGTAAATTTCAAGCCAGTTGAACTGAACCTGGGAAAAAATGGCCTGTGTCTGGGTCACTTTTTTCTTCTTTTTTAAATTTATACTTTAAGCTACAAATACTTATGTTGGAATATTCTTCCCTAAAGTAACTCTTGTTTATAGCTATACTGTATTTGATATCTGCACAATTAAGGCTGATGTTATTTAAACTTTGAAGGAATAAATAACAATATAAGTATGCACTAGTAATTTTTAGTGGTATTCCAGTTCTAATGGTCAGCAGTTCTTCTTGGAGTTTATCTTGCTACTTGGGTATATAAGAGTAATTCAACTTTGATACCCTGGTACTCAGTTTGAATTCAGGGTAGTACACAGAACTATAGATGAGAGGGTGTGGCCATGCACCTTCAATGAACCACCTTACTTTATGTACTTAGTACTCAATAATAAGACACTTGTTGTTTAGTCCCTCAGTCTTGTCCAACTCTTTGTGACCCCATGGACTGTAGCCCACCAGGCTCCTCTGTCCATGGGATTTCCCAGGCAAGAATCCTGGAGCAGGTTGCCATTTCCTTCTCTAGGGGAGCTTCTTGACCCAGGGATGGAACCCGTGTCTCCTGCATTGGCAGGCGAATTCTTTACCACTGAGCCATCAGGGAAGCCCAGGATATTATAGCAAGTATTATTAGATGCTTTCCAAACAGCCACTTTTCATTCTTTTTTGCTGATACTATCTCAGTTCTGCTGTGTTCCACCATTTACTCAGAAAAGGCAAGGAGAGTTGACTTTATTCTGAGATCTCTGGGCAATACCACACTCATCCCTGAAGTCATTCCTCTTGAGAGTGATTGGATTGCCCCAGTCCTGGTATGCAGTCAGCCAGTGTTGTGGAAAATCAGACCACGGGCTAAGAATTTAGAATTAGACCTTATTGTTATTAAGAATTCATTGCCAGAAAGAGAAAAAGAAGTGTTAAACCAGCCAGTTAGTGGATGCCCACAAAGCCCTACTTTTGTAAGACAGCAAAATTACAGACTTTCTTTTCTAGACTGGTATAAGCTAAGACCTCTGCTAAGAATTACCTTATGGCCAGTGTGGGGAAGATGCTTTGTGATGCTCAGGAAGGAGAAAGCAGAAATTCATGGCAGGAAAAATGAGGGCAGAACTTGTAGTGATAATCAAGAAAGCTTTCAAATAGTATTTAAATAATGTGATTATAAATGTGAAGGGCGTTACCATTGGTCCAGGAAGATGTTAAGATTATTTTGTTGAGATTTTAACTTTTGTTTCTCCAGCTATCAGCCTAAAGTAATAGCTGATTATGGGGAATCTGTTTTTTTTTCATAGTAGGAGCTTCTAGAAAACTCCAGTTTTGAAAAGAAGCCAGAGAAGACATTTCTTTTCTCTTTTTTTGCTATATGTTGTTGTATCTGCATGGCATACTTGTGACCTCGGGGTCAACTGGTTTTTGACAAACTGGGAATGTTAAAAATGAGATAACTAAGAGAAAGATTTCTGGTTGTTGATGATGTCCTTGAGCGATGAATTAATCAGCCTTAGAGTCATTCTGCCTCAAGATATCCTGCCCTGTTGGATGGTAAAAGTTCCTTATTGCTTAAGCCACTATGAATAGAAATTTCTCTAATTTAAGTCAAAGACTTCCTAACCAATGCATTGTTTATTTTAAATTTTGTCTCTATAATGGGAATAACAATACTTAGCATAATGCCTGGTATGTAGAAAATATGGATCAAATAACATTTTATCTATTCATTTTAATTGTAACTATACACTTTAAGTTGGAGAAGGAAATGGCCACCCACTCCAATATTCTTGCCTGGAAAAGCCCATGGATGGAGGAGCCTGGAGGGCTCTAGTTCATGGTGTCATGAAGAGTTGGACATGACTGAGCAACTAATACTATACACTTTAACTATATACTTTAATTATAACTAAACTTCTCAGTGGATAAAATTTTCTGAAGGAGCAGGAAAGCCTGTGGAATTGTAGTAAAGAAACATTTACAGTGAGTCAATGCTTCCTTCATATTAGACAAATGATTCAAAGAATGTATGGTTTAGGATGTTAATATGCATAAACATTCAAGATTCCCAAGGTTCCAATAATGGTTTAAGCAAGTTTGTGGCAGAACTGCTCAGAGCCTAGACTATACTTACATATCCTTCAAATTTCCAAAAGGAAGTATAATAAGCTTCATTTCCCCTATTTTAAAGTCAGAATATTTCATAAAACTGCTATCATAGAGAGAAAAACTACTAGTTTTCTTTAATGAGAATAAAAAATATCTAAAGATTGTAGCATCTGTAACCTTGAAGATTATTGAAATACATATTTAATGGTTCAGACAATAAAGAATCTGCTTGCAATGCAGGAAACGGGTTTGATCCCTGGATTGGGAAGATCCCCTGGAGAAGAAAATGGCAACCCACTCCAGTATTCTTGCCTGGAGAGTTCCATGGACAGAGGAGCCTTTACAGTCCATGGGGTCACAAAGAGTCTGACACGACTGAGTGACTAACACTGCACTTCACGTATTAATAACAGCACCCTGTTTTTCTGCCCCAGTTTCTTCTTTGCTGTTATCTATTGGGACAGGAGGCTTCCTGGGAAAAGTACACATGTCTGTTCATAATGCAGAGAGTGGGAAAAGTTATGGCTTTTAGGAAACTCCAGTCTCAGGATGAAAGAGAAGAACTAGAAACTAACTGGCTATAACTTAATTGGAAATAGGACTTGGGAGAATTTTGTTTGGTTTTGGAATTTAACACTTCACATTTGTCCTTTTTGGTTGTTTACATTTCTTGTGTTAAAGGATCTATTTTCTAGTGTTAAAGTCAGTGATGATGTAGATGCCGAAACGCTGTGCTGGGGTCTGCAGCCAGTTTTGAGAAAGGCAGAAACCAAGGGGCAGGGAATGTGAGAGCAACTGTGGACAGAGAGCAGCAGAAAAGTAGGAAAAGAGACAGGCATCGCCCAGGGTGCTTCTCAGTAGAGCAGCTGTGTGGTTCCTGGAAGAGAAGGTGTGATGATATTTTGGGGCGTATCAGTTACAATACAAGTGAGAATGAAAGGGGGAACACTAGATACCCAGGAACACAAGAGGGCCACAGAAGCTGTGCCCAGAGTGTTCCTCAAGAATTATCATGTACACCCTATAGGTCCATCCACAGTTCTATAACTGACCCAGTTTTGTTCCTTTTTATGGTTGAGTAATATTCCATTTATATGTACCACATCTTTTTTATCCATTCCTCTCTTGATGGACATAAGACAGGGACCTCTAATTAATGGACCATGGTGATCTGAATGGAAAAGAAGTCCAAGAGGGAGGGGACATATGTATACATATAGTTGATTGTAAAGCACGTATACTCCAATAAAAATTAGTTTTAGAAAAAAAGAGTTATCTTGAAGCACTGTAGGAGCCTCCATCATCAAGGAAAGGGCCTGTTAAGACAGAGTCTACCAAAACAAGTGGTGTGTCTGGTGGGGGATATTCTAAGAGGTTGGTTGGTGTCTCTAAGCATATGTGTGTGTATGTTAATTGCTCAGTCGTGTCCAACTCTTTGTGACCCCATGGACTGTAGCCCATCAGGTTCCTCTTTTCAAGCAAGAATACTGGAGTGGGTAGCCATTCCCTTCTATAGGGGATCCTCCCAACCCAAATCGAACCTAGGTCTCCTGCATTGCAGGCAGATTCTTTGCCGTTTGAGCCACCAGGGAAGCCTGTCTCCAAGCATTTCTGTTGCTAATAATTGTATGACTGTGTCAGGGTAAATCTTCATCCTTTCTGGATTTTAGCTTCTTCATTTGTGAATGGACTGTCGCCAGGACCCCTTCCAAAACCTAATAGTCTGTGATACCCCTACTTGTCTTAAGACAGCAGTCGGCAAGGTGATTATGGGGGGAAAAAAAGACAAATGACTGTAGGAACACAATTACAGAAACTATCATGGAGACAGAAAGATATATTTGTTCCTATTCAGACTAAGGTTGCACATTAATAATGGAAGCAAGAAATGATTTTGAGGTTGCTGTATGTTTGATGAAGCAATTTGGGGCTGTGAAAAGATACTTTGTTCTAGGGTAGAATTAGAAGTTACTACTGATGAGGAAGTTTTTAGCATGTTTTTTGTTTGTTTGTTTGGACAAGGCAACATTGGAATTTTAAGATGTCACTTCATTCACCTTCTGGTTCTTATCATAGGATAAAAAATGTAGATATTGGTCAATACTGGGAGAAAAGAAGAAAATCAATATAGGTGACTATCTTTGACAAATTATATAGCTTTAGAGTGTTGGGGTGTGGCAACCAGAAGTCGAGAGGATAGATAGAAGGAAGATTATCCTATTCGCCTGCAAGAAGAAGGAAATATGGGTGTAGAGCAAATGTCTGCAAGAAGAAGGAAATATGGGTGTAGAGCAAACGTCTCTGCTGGTGCCCTTCCCTGGGATCTCTTCTGAAACTCCTCACTGAGGTTTCCATAGAAATTTCTTTTCTCTATTTGTTTTCTTTTAAATTGTAGTAAGAACATTTAACATGAAATCTATCCTCTTAACAAATTTTTGGGTGAAAATTCTGTCCTGTTAACTATTGGCACAGTGTTTTCAATACATCCCTAGGACATACTTGCTTAACTGGAACTTTACAACCATTGGTCAGCAAATCTCAGACTCCACCTCCCACGAGCCCCAGGCTACCACCCTTCTATTCGCTACTTCTTTTTTTTTTTTTTTTTTATTAGTTGGAGGCTAATTACTTCACAATATTTCAGTGGGTTTTGTCATACATTGATATGAATCAGCCATAGATTTACATGTATTCCCCATCCCGATCCCCCCTCCCACCTCCCTCTCCACCCGATTCCTCTGGGTCTTCCCAGTGCACCAGGCCGGAGCACTTGTCTCATGCATCCCACCTGGGCTGGTGATCTGTTTCACCATAGATAGTACACATGCTGTTCTTTTGAAATATCCCACCCTTACATTCTCCCACAGAGTTCAAAAGTCTGTTTTGTATTTCTGTGTCTCTTTTTCTGTTTTGCATATAGGGTTATCGTTACCATCTTTCTAAATTCCATATATATGTGTTAGTATGCTGTAATGTTCTTTATCTTTCTGGCTTACTTCACTCTGTATAAGGGGCTCCAGTTTCATCCATCTCATTAGGACTGGTTCAAATAAATTCTTTTTGACGGCTGAGTAATATTCCATGGTGTATATGTACCACAGCTTCCTTATCCATTCATCTGCTGATGGGTATTCTCTACTTCTTTGTGGGTTTTTTGTTTGTTTTTTTTTTGTTTATTTGGTGGGGGGGAGTGTTAAACTTTTAATTCATTCTTTGCTCCAATTCTTTCTTTCATGACATTTTCAGTGATGGGAGCCACTGTACTCATTTGGGGCCAGGTTTAAGGCCACTTGCTGTGTAAAGGTTCTGGATTGAATCAGTTCCGTTAAAGCTTCTCCAAGTCCTCTAGGACCTTCCCAAAGCTCATCAGCGGCTCTTAGAGCTGTTTGTCCAACTTCCCTGCCGACCTTTTCCCCACATTCTACCCTGAAGACCAGTAAGTCCACTAGGGACCTTTGCAACTTAGCCAATTATCATTTCTGTGCTTTTTCTTAGATTTTCTCCATGCCAAGAGTGCCTTACCCTTCATTACCACCTTACTTCTTATCCTGTCTTCAGCTGGTGCCTGGGCTCATAGCACAAGAGTTAATTGAATGCCGTCCACGGAGCTGAGAACTGTGAGACTGTGTGAACCCTCACTGGCTCTATCCTGTTTATCTGGTGTGTGCTCTAGTAATCTGCCCCGAAAGTGTGTTCTACGGAGAACAGCGTCCTTTCCTTTCCCTAGAGCACAGCTTAGGGCCAGGTGCTAGACAGGTATACAGCAGGGGATGCTTGGTTGAAGGCCCAGTGCTGTTTTGTATTGCCTCACCCTTATGCCAATTACTATTCTGGTTCAAACACTGTATCCCACATTTAGCCTGGTAGCCCTTATTGATGGAAGCCAAGACTTATGGCCTATAAATGGACAGCACTTGATCCATAACTTTCATAATGAATGGTTAACAAATATTAGTTCTCGTTGAAAACTCTCTCTCCTATTATGCTTGTTTTTTCAGCTTTATTGAAATATAATTGACAAATTGTTAGATATCTAAAGTATGCAATGTGATGAATTATATGCATACACGTTGTGAAAGGATTCACTACCCTCATCAAGTTCATTAACACATGGATCACCTCATACATATACCCTTCTATATTTACTTTTTTTTTTTTTTGGTAAGAATGTTTCAGTTCTACTCTCTTAGCAAATTTCAGTTATCAGTAGTGTTATTAAATATAGTCACCATGTTATACATTAGATCATCAGTCCTTATTCATATTATAACTTAAAGTTTGTGCCCTTTGATAAAAGGGCACAACCTCTCCCTATTTCATCTGCCCTGAATCCCCTGGCAACCGCTTCTCTACTCTGTTTTTATGAGTTCAATTTTTTTAAGATTCCATATAAAAGTGATAACCATGCAGTATTTGTGTTCCCTTGATCTGGTTTATTTCCCCTACCATAATGCCCTCCAGGTTTATTCATGTTATTGCAAATGACAAGATTTCCTTCTTTTTAAAGACTGAACAATAAATATCCCATTGTCTATACAGGCCACATTTCCTTTATTCATTTTTCTGTCAATGGACACTTAGGTTGTTTCTATACCTTGCACTGTTGTGAACAACGCTGCTATGAACATGGTAGTACAGATATCTTTTTGAGATCATGGTTTGAAATCACAGTTTTGTTATATATCCATGGTTTATATATATATATATATATATATATATATACATACATACATACATACACACACACACACACACACACACACACACACACACACACATATCCTTTGGATATTTACCAAGGAGTGAGATTGTTAGATCAAATGGTAGTTCTACTTTTCATCGTTTGAGGAACCTCATACTGTTTTCCATAGTGGCTACACCAGTTTACATTCCCACCAACAATGCACAAGGGTTCCTTTTGAATCACTCTTCATTGACACTCCTATCTGTTATCTTTTTTGATAGTAGACATACTAACAGGTGTGAGTTGATGTCTCACTGTGATTTTGATTTGTATTTTCCCTGGTTATTAGTAATGTTGAGCACATTTTCATGTACCTGTTGACTATCTTTTTTGGAAAAATGTCTATTCAGGTCCTTTGCCCATTTTAAAATTGGGTTATTTGGTTATTTCGATACTGAGTTGTATGTGTTCCTTGTATATTTTGGATATTAACCTTATCAGATGTGTGGTTTGCAAATATCTTTCTTCCATTTCCTAGGCTGCCTTTTCATTTCATTGATGGCTTCCTTTGCTGTGCAGAAGCGTTTTAGTTTGATATAATTCTATTATTTTTATTTATTTATTTTTTTGCTTTTGTTGCCTTTGTATGTATTTTTATAGTTCTGGATACCTCATGTAAGTGGAATTAATGCTGTGGCACACTGCCAGATTTCCTTCCTTTTTAAGGCTGAATAAGTACATTATATGTATATAACACATTTTCTTTATTCGTTTTTCTCTTGATGGACATTAGCTTGTTTCCACATGTTGATTATTATGCATAATGTTGCACTGAACATTCGTCTGCTGGATGACAGGGATGAACCAGGGAGCCATACCTTCACTCTCCTGCCTGTCACGCTGTTGCTCAAAGCCATTAGCCCAAAGGGCATCCTTTTTCGTGGAGCTGCTAGTACAATTCAAATAGAGACCCTGGTCTTGCTCCCTGTGTAATGTTTTGTTCTAAGTCCTTAATGCAAGCGAGAGTTTTTAAAAAATGACTTACTTCATGCTTTGTACTCTCAGCAACAACCTTCACCCCCAGGTTACACAAATTTTTAAAAAGAACTATGTGATTGTCCAACCCCAGCCTTAGCTCAACCCAGTTAATGAAATCCAGACTTTGTTTTGAACACCAACAAATGAGATCTGGGGCTCAACCAGCCAGAAGCTATAGATCTGACTCAAGAGACTGATTTTGAAGGGAACATAACAGTTTGGACTGCTCTGTGAATGCTCTGGCTTCCTCTGCATCGAAGACTTGCTACAGTCAAGGCACAGAAAATATTCAGCCTAATGTGTTGCTGAATGTGTGACCATTTAGTCTCTGGTAATATGACTTTAATTTAAGGGAAAGTTTTTAGCTTTGTTGGCCAAATGAATTAACTCAAGAACAGTCCAAGCTCATATTGTTCCAGGAGCAGCTAAGGTTGAAACTAGATGAATGGAAATTTCAGTTTAATTTAAGGGAGCACTTTCTAACACTAGAACTTTGTGGAGATGGAATGGATATTGTTTTCACAATTTTCTTTTCCCCACTGGAGGACTTCCCATAGGCTCCTGGAGGACTGAGAAGCAGAAGTTTGGGCTCTATTCCCTAAGGGTGGACTTAACTAGTGACTCGCAGGTGTGGGAGTATGACAGCGACTTTGACTTGGGTGAAGACTAGTAGAGGCAGAATACACAGTCCATCAGTTTAGTTCAGTCACTCAGTCATGTCCGACTCTTTGCGACCCCATGAATCGCAGCACGCCAGTCCTCCCTGTCCATCACCAATTCCCGGAGTTTACTCAAACTCATGTCCATCGAGTCAGTGATTCCATCCAACCATCTCATCCTCTGTCATCCCCTTCTCCTCCTGCCCCCAGTCCCTCCCAGCATCAGGGTCTTTTCCAATGAGTCAACTCTTCGCATGAGGTGGCCAAAGTATTAGAGTTTCAGCTTCAGCATCAGTCCTTCCAATAAACACCCAGGACTGATCTCCTTTAGGATGGACACAGTCCATAGTTTCCTGCAAGATCAGGATGAAGGTAGCCTCTGGGAAACTTTGAGTTCACTCCCTTGCATGGCTTCCTTCTCTTTCCTGTCCTGCTTTCCCCACTCCTTTTCCTGTTCCCAGGCTGGCTCCTGGCTCCTGGCAGGCTGGCTCCTGTTCCCTGGAAGCAATTTGTTAATAAATCACTTAAACTGGAATCATACTCACAGGTTTGCTTCTGGGGAGTCAACTGGATGATCCATCTCCTAACAAACTTCAGGTCTGAGCACTGATGAATGGATTTCATGAAAAAACTTGAAGCCAAATACTCATGGACACATCTATCAGAAGATTAAAAAAAAAAAAAAAGACAGAAAGGAAGGAAGGAAAAGACAGAAAATGTTTACGGTTCTACTCAGTGGGGTACAGACATGAAACATCATTTTTTTTTTTTAACCTAATCACTGCTTTCAACTGTGCTCTGTCAAATCCCTTTTCTTTTCCCTTAGTAATATTTTGGATAGTTGTCAATGCTCAGTCTAGTTGAAAAATGAATCTCAAGCTTGATTTAAAATGCATCTCTTCTCCTACCTCCAGGACAGGCTTCAGTTGGGATAGTGACTGCTTGGAGAGTGTGTGTGCCAGTGGATTCTTCTCAAATACATCTTGCACCATTTTCTACAAAATATAGATCTTCCTGTGTTGATGGTATTAAGGAGGAGATTGAGAGAAAATAGTGAGCATATCCAGACTTACCTAACTCCAGGTGTGGTCCTCATTCTATTGGTAGCCACCTCCTCTCTGACTAGCCACGACCAGGTGTTAGGACTGTGACACCAGCCAGGTCATGCTGGCTCCTGTTGGCACAAGGGTGGGTTCCTTGCAATTCATTGCAAGGTTTCCAACTGCATGGCTCTCCATGGGTAAGCTGGCTTTCATGTTGCCTCTTTTTCTGCTCCATTTCCTGCCCCTTAGAAGTATACTGTACTAATTCCTACTCCTAGATCCCAGGTGGGATGTCAACATGCTGGTTATACCCATGAGAATTTTATCCATTTTCCTCCCTAATTCTCTTTTCTTTTTCACATAGTATCAGTTCAGTTCAGTTCAGCCACTCAGTCGTGTCTGATTCTTTGCGACCCCATGAATCGCAGCATGCCAGGCCTCCCTGTCCATCACCAACTCCCAGAGTTTACTCAAACTCATGTCCATCGAGTCAGTGATGCCATTCAGCCATCTCATCCTCTGTCATCCCCTTCTCCTCCTGCCCCCAATCCCTCCCAGCATCAGGGTTTTTTCCAATGAGTCAACTCTTCACATCAGGTGGCCAAAGTATTGGAGTTTCAGCTTCAGCATCAGTCCTTCCAATGAACACCCAGGACTGATCTCCTTTAGGATGGCACGTAGTATAGATCAGAGTAAATCAGCAAGTTTACTAACTAAGCAGACATCTAAATGTAAATGAAGATGCAGCATCCATTTTTGAAGGCATCTTACAGTCTCCATGAGAGATTGTCTTGGAGTCTCTATGCCCAGGCACCCCTCACACTTTAGAGAAAGTGTGAAATAATCTCTTCAGACTAATGTAGCATTCCCCATGAGGCCAAGACCAAGGGTGCTGAAGACTCCCACTCTCCCTTTCCATACCAGAGTCTTTTAAATAGATAGATGATAGATAAATGATAATGGATAACTGGTTATAAATGACTAATGATAGATAACTGCTACATAGATAGGTGATTGGTTTATAGATAATAGATAAATAGATGAATACTGTTCTTATTTTATAGTTGATAAATCGTATCTGACTCTTTTGCAACGCCATGGCCTATAGGCCACCAAGTTCCTCTGTCCATGGGATTTCCCAGTGGGTTGACATTTCCTTCTCCAGTGGATCTTCTTGACCCAGGGATTGTATCTGCGTCTCCTGTGTTGCAGGTGGATTCTGTATAGCTGAGCCACCTGGGAAACCAAAAATAGATGAATAAATAATGGAGAGATAGATAAATAATAGCTAAGCAATTAGGTAAGTAATTATGTAGATTTTGCTTCCTTTAGTGGATCCCTGCAGAAATTAGTCTGACCCCTATTACTGGGGGCTCTTTTACTGAGAGTACTGAGCATGTGTTCTTTTGTCTGTGTGCTACAGAACACGACTGACAAGCTATGACCCACAACACAAATATGGTTTGTGGCCTGTTTTTGTGTGGCTTGTGAGCTGTGAACAGTTTTTAAAGAGTTGCAAAAAAGTTAAGTATAAGTGATAAGGCCTAAAATATTAACTAGTTGTTCATTTATATAAAAAGTTTATGAATCCCTCCTTTAGAGGCAAATTTAAGACAATGTTCCTCTCAACATCCCACTACACATTTTTTCTCTTACGCCAAATGAAGAAAAGAGATTTACTGTTTTTTGTCCAACCCAAAAGATTAATTTTAATAGCTATTTACTAAGCACATATTATGAAATCAAGATAGTGTTTGGTGACAAACTGTTACCCAAAAACATGTCCTAGAAGCTGACTTCCACTCGGGAATTTGAAATCTCAGGAGACCTTAAATCACAATGTAAAGTGTTAATAGAAAGTAGCCATGAATAAGTTATTAAATCAGTGGCACTAATAGTAATTGTTGTGGGATTAGGATGATTACGAAGTTCATGAAGGTTGAAGTAAGCAATAAAGAATAAGCCTTTCTGTAGACTTTAAGGCAGGCTTAGGGAGTTTTAAATCCAAAGAATTGGGGAACCAAGATTCAAATGCTTGTGGTTTCCTGGCACTTGGGAATATTAGATAGTCAATGACCTATTCAAAGAGGATATCATTTATTTAAGAGTGTTTCAGTTCTATTAATAGAACAACTATAATAAACAGTGAACATTATTCTTATTGAGTTTTTTAAGTGATTACCAGAAATACTGCTCAAACCATCATTTGCTAGGGTTCATGGTGTGATCATTTTAACTGTAAAAACCATTCAGTGTTCTCTCAGGAGCCTGATCCCAAGGTTGCAGACAGGATCCTGAGGACCATAAAGGATAATCATAGAGCTCTCCAGTCTTCATATAATTTGGAAAATAACAACTTCTTACAATATTGAACACTGGCAATCTGTTAATCTATACAATGAGGAAAAAAATGGCATGATAGCAATGCATCTATAGGATACTGGGGCTGAGTGGAGTCTGTTTTCATCCTATGCTGGATAAAGTCAGGTCATATGGTCAACAAGTCATCTTTAATTCTTCTTAACTGGTGACTAGCTTCCATAGCTATTTATGTAACTTTTTTTTAGAGTTAAATGCTTACTAGTACATGTTTATCTAGCAAGGTGCTAGGAATGACCAGCATTTGTAGTCTGCCAATTGTGGGAACATGAAGATTGACTTCTGAAGTGTTGGGTGAAAAATAATTGTCAAATACTCACCTGTACACTTTTATCACTGTACTTGTCAACAAATCAATTGGCATTTGGTGGACTCCTTATCTCACTGAGGTTCTTGGATCCTTATGCTGGGATTGTTTCACCCCATACCTGATCCAGAGGTCATTTTAATAAACATTAATAGAATCACCTTTTATCATCTTAAAGCAGGTGCATGACTTGGCTAGTTTAGATATGCCAGTACTGTTGTCTTTGAAAGCAAGAGATGAGTTCCAGATTACTGGACCCACTCATCTGTGTGATTGTCTATGTGTGTATGTGTGTGTATGTGGTGTGTGATATCTGTATCTCTATCTAACTCTGCATCTGCATCAGTATCTCTACCTCTCTCTGCATCTATGTTGAGAACTAGATAGATATTATTTCAATAACAGCTCCAGTAGATTTTTTAGATTTTTAAAAAGCTTTTATAATGTATAACCCCTTAAGATAACTTGGGAGAATTTTTTATTTGACCAAGTATGCATTTTTCTGACACTCTCTAGCAGGAAGGAGAGCATTTCAACCAGAACCAGGCTCTGGGAAACATGACCACATCTGTGTTTCATAATGATTTTGAGCCTAGATTCCAGTTGTAGGGATTTTGTCTATTCTGCCAGGGTTATTACCATATTGACTTGTAAAAAAGCAAAAACTAAGAAAAGGGAAAGGAAAAACACTAGGCATGCTAAGAGACTTGGTTTCTTTATTTGCTTGGCTTTTAAAATACTCTTGTGAAACCCTGAATTGAACATCATCTTACTTGGTTTACAGGCGAACACAAATGGTTGAACCATCACATCCTGCTTGCACAGTTTCAAAAAAAGCAGAACATAAAAGCCAGTGATGAGGATCAAAATGTGCCCCCCCCACAAAACATGCCACTTTGACATATTGATTATTTTAAGCTGAACACATTTAAGATACAATAGATGCAGGAGGGGCTCTCTGACCTCCTACTTTTACCTGAAAGCAGGTTGGTTATAAAATTTCTGACCTCCACTTTTTCTGTCTAAAAGCAGGTTGGTCATAAAATTTTCCATGAGAAAGAAGTCCTCCCTGTGCCAGAAAAAAAGAACATTTTTATCACCAGAAACTGGAATTTGACACTGAAATGGACTTGTTCAGAGAGACCTACTATCTCACAGTTTACTGTACCTAGCCCAAGTCCCTTTGTCTTGTCACATTTCCCCAGTTTATCATTACTTGTATAAAAGGTGTATAAGCTTTTGGACATAGAGATTTCTTCAGTTCTTCATTTTCCTCCTGAGGTCTCTGTATTCACATAAAAATGTTAAATACATAGGTATACCTCTTTTCTGTTAACCTGTTTTGTGTCAGTTTAATTCTTAACCTAAAAGGATAGAAGAAAGTTTTTCCTCCCTTGCACTGAGAGCACTTTGAGAACATTTATTTGCTTAAAGCAGTGGATGAGGTAGGCATCCCACTTTTATTGGCTGTTTACCAGATCACAGCACTTAAGGAAAAATGAAAGCATGCTATACTTTCCAAAATATTGACATGATACTTGTAGCTCTGAATAAGGGACTTACTTTCTTTATTTAGAACAGGTTTTCAATAGATTGCAGTCAAGAAAGCCTAATAGAATTAAACATGTGTGAGTTTTTAAATCAGATAGACCTGGGATTAAATCTTATTTATACCGTATATTTCCTTTTTGTCTTTAGGCAAGTTATTTGACTTCACTGATATTGCTTCCTCCTTTGTAAAATTAAGATAATGATCCTACCAAGTGGGACTGTTTTATGTATTAAAGGAAGTAATGCATGTAAAAATCTTAGGACATAGCAGATGCTCAATATGCTCAGACGCCCCACCCCCACTCCCAATTATTTGCCATGAATAGTAACCTAATCTGGAACCAGTGCTCAGAATGCATCCTAGATTTTAACTAACTCACTCAAATACACATAGGAATGCATATACATGAAAACAATGTATGTATCAACCATCCCATCCCTGTGCAAATAAAATTTTTTTCAAACTAATGTGAATAGCGGAAGGCTGCCTTGTCATTTGGCTTTTCTTTTAAAGAGTCCTTCCTTTTTTTATAAAAAGGGTGAATTTTAACATTTGAAGCAGGTGAAGCAAAAACTGTGAGTTAAGACCATACTTTGTTAAACTTCCTTTTACTCTTATGCCCGTTGGGATTGTTGTCTCAGGGACACAATAGCTCACAAATGTCACCAAATTTTGTTTCTTTCACCTAGAAATAGAAAGCAAGGAAATTCATAGAAGTGTCAGTATTAAAGCAAGCCAATTCCCCCTCTCCCCCACACGGTTCCAGTGGTGTTTGATGCAAATGTGGATTATAAGACTCCAGAGAAAGTTTGTGGGAAAATAGAGAAGAGATCTGAAACCATAGCATCATGAAATATCTTCTAGGGACTTTTCAATCATGAAGGCCTTTCTTGAAAAGTTTCTGGTGAATCCTGGTGTGAGAATATAGAAAGCAGATAATTGGAGGCTCCTCTATCATCTACCTAAAGAGAGATTTACTGTAACACCCTGGGTCCTGAGGGGAGTGGGGGGAGTGATAATCCTACTTACAAACATAGTTCTGAAAAAGGGGGGTTAATTTTAAACATTGGTTTGAAATAATTTTAATTATGTAAATAATATAACTACATAATAGAAAATTTAGAAAGGAAAAAAAGTGACCATTAATCCCAGTACCTTAAAACAAGTATGATAATAATGAGCTGAACATGGCAACATGCATTACCATATGTAAAATAGATAGCCAAGGGGAATTTGCTGTGTGCCTCAGGGAACTCAAACAGGGGCTTTGTAACAACCTAGAGGGGTGGGATGGGGAGGGACCTGGAGGGAGGTTTAAGAGCGAGGGGACATATGTGTACCTATGGCTGATTCATGTTGATGTTTGGCAGAAACCAACACAATGATGTAAAGCAATTATCCTTCAATTAAAAATAAGTAAAAAGCCAATAAGTTGATGTTTTATACAGTTATAATCATAATATAAAATCCTACTTCTTTTCTTTTAGCACTCTTAATACCTTCCACCCTGAATATAGATTTTATAATGATTGATTTAACACTAGCCTCATATTTCACTTGATATTTGTAACAGTTAACATAAATACTTTCCTATTTTTAGACATTTAAATTGTTTCCAAAGAAGTTGTTTCAGGGATTGTGGCAAATATGTCTAAATACCCAAGAGTATTTAAGACAAAAAAATAAAAACAAGAATAGAAAAAAACAGACACTTGTTTGATGACAGAGGTGGAAGGGTCATCTAGATCAGCCACTTATCCAGAACTACCTCTTTGGCTCTCTGATCTAGAGGTCATCCTACCTCTGATTTAATACTTCTGTTACCATATTAAGGTTTAGCTGCTCGCTGCTCAAACACCGTCACTAGAGACAACTGTTGGTAGAAAGAAAAGTTGCTTTAATCAGTAAAACTGGCAATCTGGGAAGAAAGCATACTTGAGTCCTGAAAGCCAACTCTGAAGATTCTGCTCAGCCATGAAGGTTTTTAAAGGGAAAGGGGAAGGAATCTCAGTTAATCATTGTGATAGAGAGTCAGACTCATAGTTATCTCCCACTGCATGCAGCCTTGTCAGCTCCTGTGAGATCTTTCTTTAGATGCTATCTTGTTCACATCATTTGTTCACAAGATTACTGAAGAGAAGCTTGGGAAGAGTTCTGCTCATTTATTCTGGAAGAGCCTCCTGCAGGAGCTCTTCCTTGCTAAAAGCTGCTTACACTTTCAGTGGGTGATGAGGATCAAACCCAAAACTCAGTTCTGAAGCAGAGGATCTGATGGCTTCCTGGAGCTCTCTTCCAAGTGGCATCTGTAACTACTCTTCCGCACGTGTACTTCTAAGGAACTGATGAGTTCTGCCGACTGTTTTAAGAAAACAAACTATTTTGGTAGTTGAGGTTTTTTTTTTGCTCTTTTTTTTAATCCAAGGATAAGTTGCTTTCTCTTCATCAGCAGTTTCCATAGTGTATAGAACAGAAATCTCCAACTGGCAGCCCAGGGGCTAATTATGGCTGCATAGCTGTTTGGTTTAGCCCAAACAGGGTTCCAATTATATGTTAAATTAGCTGCCAACTCTTAAAATTGAAGAGATTTAACATACAGACCTAGATTTTTTTTTTTTATCCTTTGAACAATTGGAGCATCTGGTAATACAGAACCTGTATTTTCACTTCCCCAAAACAGCCTGAACCTAACTAGTCTCTGTGCCTAAAAGAAGGAACATATTTTTTCCCTTTACCTCTAGCCAACATCGTTTACTTAAATTATTTTCCTACCTCTGTGATATCTGAATTTGCAACTCTTCTGTGCTGAATATCTTTGGTCTCTGTGACTTTGTATCTGCACAAAGATAGAAATACAAGTAAGGAGTAAGCAGCAGGGGCACAGATTCTTTCATTTAGGATACAAAGCTATTAAACATTCATAACGACACTTAGTAACTGCAATAGTTCTGTGTGATCTTTACAAGCACAGAGCATAAAAGACATGTGTTGAAGGTAAAAGAGGGTAATACAGAATCACTACAAAGATGGTGAGTGACTCAGCCCTGAGCCAGAGAAAGTTTCTCATTCTACAGAGAGAAGGGGTTGGTGGTTAAGGTGGGTGTGTGTTTGTTTGGGCGCATGTCTGAACTAGCATGCACACTAAATTAACATAGGGGGATTTGCTGAAGGATGCTCATCCTACAAATGACTTAGCTCTTCTCAGTTATTCCTTTTATTTTATTTTTTGACATTTGGATTAATCTCCACTCAGGCGTTCATCTGTAGGAAAAGAAAAGGCAAAATATCAACTGGTATCAAGTCACATATGGTGACAGAATTGGCATCTTAATGGAAATACAGAAACTGATGTGACATTTTTATTCAGCTTTATTAAACTACTCATAACAAAAGTGTAATCAAACACTGGATTTATTCAGAGTTCTAGCACATTAATTTTGACTGCTGTGTATCATCTTAATACATACAAAGAATATAAAAAATATTTTCCAATTTTTTTACAAATACAAATATTTTTGCATTGAATATTTTTACATTAGTATTTTTAATGCACCCTTTACACCTAGGAAGGGAATTGTTGCTCACTCATAGGATTTATATCTTTGCTACATCACTAGATTTTTCCAAATTTTTTCCAGTGAGGTATACCTATTTATGTCCAATTTTCCCTGATTCATGGACCTAGTATTCTAAGTTCCTATACAATACAATACAATACAATGCAGTGTCGGATTTTACTTTCATCACCAGACACATCCACAACTGTATCTGTTTTGGCTCAGCCGCTTCATTCATGCTGGGGCTATTGGTAATTCTCCTAGTCATAACAAATACCCTTTTCAGCAACACAAGAGATGACTTAACACATGGACATCACCAAATGGTCAACACCAAAGTCAAACTGATTCCATTCTTTGTAGCTGAAGATGGAGAAGCTGCATACAGCCAGCAAAAACAAGACCTGGAGTTAACTGTGGCTCAGATCATCAGCTTCTCATAGCAAAATTCAGGCTTAAGCTAAAGAATACTGGAAAAAACACTAGGCAAGCCAGGTATGACTTAAATCAAATCCCAAATGAATTTACATTAGATTTAAGGGACTAGATCTAGTTAACAGTGTGCCTGAAGAACTGGACAGAGGTCCATAATATTGTACAGGAGGCAGCAAACAAAACCATCCCAAAGAAAAAGAAAAGCAAAAAGGCAAAGTAGTTATCTGAGGAGGCTTTATGAATAGTGGAAGAACGAAAAGAAGCAAAAAGCAAAGGGGAGAGGGAAAAGTACATCCAATTAACACAGATTTCCAAAGACTAGCTGGAAGAGACAAGAAGGCCTTCTTCAATGAACAGTGCTTAACAATAGAAGAAAACAACAGAGGGGAAAGACTAGAGAGCTCCTCAGGAAAATTAGAAACATCAAGGGAGTATTCCATCCAAAGATGGGCACAATAAATGGTAAAGACCTAGTAGATGCTGAAGAGATGTAGAAGAAATGGAAAGAATACACAGAAAAACTGTATAAAAATCTTAATGAACTGGATTACTATGATGGTGTGGTTAGTCACCCAGAGCCAGACATTCTGGAGAGCAAAGTCAAGTGAGCCTTAAGAAGCATTGCTGTTAATAAAGCTAGTGGATGCAATGAAATTCCAGCAGAACTATTCAAATCCCTACAGGAGGATGCCATCAAGGTGTTGCATTTCTTATGTCTGCAAATCTGGAAGACCCAGCAGTGGCCACAGGATGGAAAAGGTCAATCCTCATCCCAATTCCCAAGAAGGGTAGTACTAAAGAATGTGCTAACCATTGGACAATTGCATTCATCTCCCATGCTAATAAGGTCATGCTTAAAATCTTGCATGCTAGGCTTCAGCGTTATGAGAACCAAGAACTTCCAAATGTCCAAGCTGGGTTTAGAAATGGAAGAGGAACTGGAGATTAGATTGCCAACATTCACTTGATTATAAAGAAAGCAAGGGAATTTCAGAAACACTTCTATCTCTGTTTCATTGACTATGTCAAAGTCTTTGACTATGTGGATCATGACAAGCTGTGTAAAGCTCTTAAGAGAGATGGGAATATCAGACCATTTTACCTGTCTCCTGAGAAACCTGTATGCAAGTCAAGAAGAAACAGTTAGAACCCTGTATGGAACTACTGATTGGTTCAAGATTGAGAAAGGAGTATCTGTCTCAGTGACAGATACTGAGAAAGGAGTATCTGCTGTCACTCTGTTTGTTTAAACTATACACTGAACACATCATGAGAAATGCCAGGCCGGATGCATTACAAGCTGGAATCAAGATAGGCAGGAGAAACATCAACAACCTAAGATATATGGATGATACCACTCTAATGGCAGAAAGAGAAGAGGAACTAAAGAGCCTCTTGATGAGGGTGAAGGAGGAGAGTGAAAGAGCAGGTTTAAGGCTAAATAATAAAAAACTAAGATCATGACATCCGGCCCCATTACTGCATGGCAAATAGAAGGGGAAAAGGTGGAAATAGTGCCAGATTTCCTCTTCTTGGGCTCCAAATTCACTGCGGATAGGGACTGGAGCCATGAAATCAGAAGATGATTGCTTTTTGGCAGGAAAGTGATGACAAACCTAGACAGTGTGTTGAAAAAATAAGAGACATTACCCTGCCACAAAGGTCCATATAGTCAAGGCTATGGTCTTCCCAGTGGTCACATACAGTTGTGAGAGCTGGACCGTGAAGAAGGCAGAATGCCAAAGAGTTGATGCCTTCTAAGTAGCATTGGAGAAGGCTCCTGAAAGTCCCTTGGACAGCAAGGAGATCAAACCAGTCAATCTTAAGGGAGAGCAACCCTAAATATTCACTGGAAAGACTGACACTGAAACTGATGCTCCAGTGTTTGCTGACAACTCATTGGGAAAGTTCCTGATGCTGGGAAAGATTGAGGACAGAAGGAGAAGAAGGTGTCAGAGGATGAGATGGCTGGATGTCATCACCAATGCAATGAACATGAACTTGGGCAAACTCCGGGAGATGGTGAGGGACAGGGAGGCCTGGTGAGCTGCAGTCCATTGGGTCGCAAAGAGTTGCACACAACTGGGCGACTAAACAACATAACCTATTTACACTCATACTAGTCTTGTAAGAGATTTGTTTTGCTGTAATTTTGCCAATACTTAAAATATTTAATAAAGCTGAGGGATGTAAAGTGGTGTTTCAAAGTTGATTTCAAATTTGCATTATTAGTAAAAGTTTAGTGTCTTTTCTATGCTTTGGGTTTTCTTTTTGGATTGCTGTTTCAAATTTTTGTGTTTCAAAAAATTATCCAAATTTTTTTCTCCTGGATTGTTAATTTATATTTTAAAAGTCAAAATGGTAATATATCTTATGACAATCAACAGATTATATGCATTGACATAGTCTCCATTCCCTAGGTTACACCTTTTGAAAATGATTTCAAAGAAACAAATTCTAGAAATATATCTTTGATGCCCTGAACACATACAAAAGTTAATGGGTCTGGTTGCCAATTATGTTTTCTTAAAATTATTGCTGAGTTCTCTTCATATATGCTAACACAACCGTGATTTTTTAAAACTGGTCTGGGGCCATTAAAATATATTTTGCCTAGTTTGCTATTGGAAATTTCTGAAGGAAAATTTCAGTTTAGACTGATTTATGTAACTATGTTAAATGCACCAAAAAGTCTCTTGGATTTATCCCTGGTGGCTTACAAATTTTGCCCACATTATGCTTCTGTAAATTAGTACCTCATTGGATTATACAGGGGACAGATCTCTTTAAGTATTTGACATCTGCTTTCTATGTCAACCATAATTCTACAGCTCATTCCTTGTATTGTAAATCTGTCTTTATCAGATGAAAATTTCTTTCTTTTTTTTTACTTATATAAAACAGTGATTGCCATGACTGACAAAATCATGATTCTCAATGTATTCTGCATTTCAACAAAGCCACTCAGCTTCAAGTAGTCACGAATCACCTCAGCTTATTTCCCTGATACAAGTTTGAATGGCACAGATGTAGTTCCTACTCAACGTTGCTGCGTATGCAGAGAGAGAGTGAGGTAGTTTGGATAAATATACAAGAACAGGCTTCAAGCTATTTTATTTCCTTATAGATACATTTTGAGACAGAGTATATCTATAAAGATCTTCTTGATAGCAGGAATTCGGTAAACATCAAGTGCTAGCATTTCCTTGATTTTTATGAGTAGCAGACAATTGGAAGT
This sequence comes from Cervus canadensis, assembly GCF_019320065.1. Taxonomy (NCBI): domain Eukaryota; kingdom Metazoa; phylum Chordata; class Mammalia; order Artiodactyla; family Cervidae; genus Cervus; species Cervus canadensis. Next base: position 31,619,060 of record NC_057400.1, on the reverse strand, counting down.
CAAATTCATAGTAAACATGAATAAACACAGAGGACGAATTGAAAAGATTTTGAAGCAGATGTGATGGCGTGAGTCTATTCTGGAGACAAATCTAAAATAAAAAATACACAGAAATCAGAATAGTTAGAAAAAAAGAAAGCTGCGCCTAACGTTACTTTTTGGGAGTAAAACAAAAGACAGGAGACAAATAAATACAACTAACACCACCACAGCATAAACACATAAAGGTTAATAACTGAGTCATAATCATATTGCTGCCACAAACATAGACAATGGCTTTCTGATCTAGTTGAACCTTGTCTAAAATCACTGTGGTAAATGATGAAGATGAAGTGTGAATGACAGGGAGCCATAAATCACAGTCAGTCTGAATACCATGGAAAACAAAGAAAGAATTTTAAAATGAATTTCTAAAATGAGTCAAACTATCTGGCCCATGAAAGACAGACAAGTAGGAAGCAACTGTACTTTATATAGGCTATCTCAGAGGAATAGTTTTCAGTTGGGAATCTGCCATAATACAGTAATGTGGCTTAACAAAAGAGAAATGTTCAAGGGGTATCAGAGGATAAATGTGGGAATCTATCTGTTAACATTGATAGGAATATTTAACCATTGGAACAAAATTTAGAGCAAGTAATGAAGATATTATTCCTGAATCGATCTTGAAGTGTATATTTTTAAAATATCAGTAAGGGTCAGGAGAGCTGATCCGTGAGACCTTAGGAGGTCTTACCATCTGCAACTAATTTTATGAAACATTAAGCAGGTTTTAACCCGATTTCCTGTTATAAATTAAAAGCCTTTGCATTTTTTACTTTATTATCTCTGTAAAGCTACCTACATTTGTAAGATTCTATACATGATCTTGGCTTCCCCTGTGGCTGAGTGGTAAAGAGGCCGCTGCAATGCACGAGAAGTGGGTTCAATCCCTGGGTGAGGAAGATCCCCTGGAGGAGGGCATGGCAACCCACTCCAGCATGCCTGGAGAATCCCATAGAGGAGCCTGGTGGGCTATGGTTCATCGGATTGCAAAGAGTCAAACAACTGTAGCGACTCAGCATGCACACACATGCATACATGGTCTAATTCTCTTTGTTATGCTTCTAAGAGGATGCAGTGAAAACAATCTCCATATGACTTCATAAGAGTTATTATCCTTGAACCTGGACATACAGTTCTCTGTATGAATCTGTGAATGAGTTTAAGTGTCTTTTGCATTTTCTGTCTGGTAACTGGTAGCACTTAGTATTAGTGGGACAACCCAGAGTTAATATAGATCCATAGGGGTTACCACCAGCCTGTTGGCACGTAACGGGGGAGATGACTGGCGCTAACGCGAGAACTGAGCGTTTACTTCCGCCCCCGTCTGTCCCTTCAGCGGGAGCCTGGCCGCTCCGCGCGCTCAGGCTGCCGTGCATTCCCAGGAGGAGCGCGCCGAGTCTGTTCTCACAACAAAGACTCGGCTGAAGGTAACATCAGGAGGGACAATGTCCGATGGCAGAGGGCTGACAAAGGCTGACTTCACTGGGTTTTTCACTTCCCGCTAAGTCAAAGGCATTTGACCGCAGGTTCGTGTGGTGAGGCCGGCAGAGAAATTAGTGGTAGGAGAGCAATGATCTCAAATAACCTTTCCTGGAAAGGCCCCAATTTATCCTCACATGCTGACCCCTGCACATTTACCAGGGGGAGAAAAATAAAAAATCTTCGGCCTCATTGCCGGGGCTTTTACAATCAAGAAGTAGAAACCTTGTTTCGAAGTCGAAGCTGATGAGAGCTTGCCCCGTAGTAGATGAGATGTGAGGCTCCGTGTCTGCAGAGGGAGAGATGGAGACAGCGCTCTCTGCTCACTGCGGCTCTCCGTCACCAGAGAATCCTCACTCCGCCACCTGACAAGAAAGGCCCGCAGCCGGGAACAGCCGTGCTGCCAGCGAAAAACAACTGCTACCAATTCAGATAAATAAAGGAGAAGCCTGAAAATATGAGGAAGGAATAAGAGGCTACTAAATGCAACCAAGCAGACCTGAAAAAGAAGTGAACAGCTTTCTACAATGAACCATGTAACAGTCAATGTTAAAAACAGTGGATGGATTAAACAGAAAATTAGACACAGCTGGAGAGAAATTACTGTTCTGGAAGACAGATTGGAAGAAATTATACAAAGCATGGCTAAGAGACAAAGAAAACTGACAACGTCTTGGACATATCTGGGCTTCCCTTGTAGCTCAGTAAAGAGTCTGCCTGCAATGCAGGAGACCTGGGTTCAATTCCTGGGTCGGGAAGATCCCCTGGAGAAGGAAATGGCAACTCACTCCAGTATTCTTACCTGGAGAATCCCATGGAGAGAGGAGCCTGGCGGGCTGCAGTCTATGGGATATATCTAATAAGAGTTCCCAAAATGATAGATAGAAGAGAAACAATACTCAATAAGAAAACAGCCATAAGTTTTTAGAATTGTGGATTGACAGCAAAACTCAAATTCAGGAAATTAAATGAATCTTGGGGAGACTAAATAAAAACAAAGCCACACCTATGTAAGTCATAGTGAAATTGCAGAATCTCAAAGATAAATCTAAAAAATATTCAGCAAGAAAAGCATTAGAGCTAAAAGATTTAGCTCTAAAAGATTAGCTCTAAAGAACAGCAGTTAGACTGACAACTAGTGTCTCAATAGCAACAATGCAATTTGTGGAATAATATCATCATTGTACTAAAAGAAAATATGCAAATGTAAAATCTATCTTTCAGGAATGAGAACAGTATAAAGAGAACTTCTCAAAAACTGAGTTTACTACTGATAAAACTACTTACTTTACTACTTAGTTCTCACTAAATGAAATTCTGAAGGCACGTGCAAAATGATTCCAGAAGAGTTTGAAATAAAAAAGAAATGACACTGGTAAATATAAGATAAATTAAAAAATTGTGTGAAACAGTGAAACACTAATTTATGAAATTAAAGAAAGATTACATGTACTTTTGAAGAGTTCAGCAGATGTTAAAGTACTTAAGGAGTTGTATTATTTGGAAGAAGAGTGAAACAATAGAATATATAAATATATACATATATATATATATATTCCTATGTGGCGCTAGTGTTAAACAACCAGCCTGCCAGTGCAGGAGACGTTAAGAGATACGGGTTCCATCCCTGGGTTAGGAAGATCCCCTAGAGGAGGAAATGGCAACCCACTCCAGTATTCTTGCCTGGAGAATCCCATGGACAGAGGAGCCTGGAGGACTACCGTCCATAGAGTTGCACAGAATCGGACATGACTGAAGCGACTTAGCACGAGCATGTTATCTGCACGTGGTGCCCGGCACAGAGCCTTGTGATCTTCTGAGTGATAAGACCACAAAGAACATCCCTTGTTTTAACGTTTAGTCTTTGACCACATCCCTGATACAAGGCTTGGAAACTCTTGTAAATTCTTAAGTGACAAGAGCACTTGGAGTATGTTTTGTTCTAATGAGGCGACTCCATGTGTGTTCCTGGATGGAGGCTGTTCACCAGAAAGACGGAGCCATGAAGAGAAGCGTGGAATTTGCAGCCTTACCCCACTTTCCGCAGAGAAGGTAGAGAGGCTGGAGATGGCATCGGTAATTGATCACGCCTACGTGAGAAAGCCTCCATAAAATCCCAGTAGTTGGGAGTTTGGAGAGTTTTCAAGGTTGCTGAACTCATCCACCCTGGGAAGATACCCCAACTCCAGGGCGAGAGAAGGTCCTGTGCTTAGGGCCCTCCTGGACCTTGCCTTAGGTACCTTGTCATCTATCATGGAAACTGTGATCTCCAGCTGGTGCACACAAAATTCAGAAAACTTGTGGAGATTGGACTCCAAGCGTGACCACTAGTCTGGGTTCAGCGGAGTCACCAGCAGGATGGACTTGCAAGGACTCCTCGACTGTCCAGAGCAGGACTGGGGGAGGCCTGGGCAGACTGCTTCTCAGCAGCACCTTCAGGAGCTGAAGGAGCAATTGGTGCAGATGAAAAAAATTCGGATTAAGAGCCCAGAGCCCCTCCCAGTTTGCCCTGCATGTTTCAGCCTGGGGACCTTGTGTGACCTCACGGAGCGGTGAGAGGGAGCCCTCAGGGCATCTGTGAGAGAGGCTCCACTGGCTGTACTCACAACGTCTGACAGAAGAGTCAAGGAACAGGGTTTTTTTGTCTGAAAACATGTAAGAAAAATCATTTCATCCCAAAATGTTAGTGGTGATGATTTTCAGTGAAATTTAAGGTATTTGCCTTCATTTTTTGCATTTATAATTGCATTTATAATATTTAATTTTTATATTAAATAAAATTGCATTTATAATATTTACATAAAACCAAAAAAAAAAAAAGTAGATCCATAGGGAAGGTGAAGGAGAATGGTATCTTCCCTCCCTTCTAATGGTACCATCTTAGCTGCAACATTTATGTGAACTTTGTTTTCTGTTTTTGCAGTAAACCAAAGTTGGCTTTAACATTATGACCAGTTTTTTTTTTTAATTGGTGAATAGTTGACTAACAATGTGTATATTTGAGGTGAAAAGCAAAGTGATTTAGTTATATATATATACTTAAATTAATTCTTTTTTAGATTCTTTTCTCATATAGGTTATCATAGGATATTAAATAGGGTTTCCTCTATACAGGAGGCCCTTGTTGGTTATTTGTCTTATATATAATAGTGTGTGAGTATTCATCCCAAGCTCATGATTTATCCCTCCCCCATAACATATTTTAAATGACCTATAATCAAGTCACATTTATGCTTCAAAGAGGTGCACATACTTATCATGTCTTCTTGCAAGTCCAAGCATGTGAGGCAAACACCCAGGGTGCTTCCTGCCCCAGTTTGAGAAGCACAAGAGTAAAAGACCTGGTTCTGCTCTGCAAGATCATTCATTTCATAAATCCTTAAGGAGGACTGACTATGTGCCTGCCGCTGGGTGAGGTTGGGAATATAGCAATGAACAATACTTAAGACTTGGAGTTTAGTACTAATCAGTTTACATCTACAAACATCCTATTAGTGTGTATATAACACTAGTACAAACAAGTCAATGAATGCACTAGTACTGGGGGTGCTGAGGGTTGGTGCAGATGGTGGAGATCAGCAAGTAGAAATAGAAACTTGATGGCATATTGATGGAGAAGCTGCATGTGGGTGTCAGTTATTAATGGGGCTGAAACTGCAAGGCAACTCCTTTTAGAGCTTTAAATTTCTGCAAGCATGAACCTCTCCTCTTGGACAGTGTTAGGGATTAAATTGGGTGTCCCTCAAATTCATGCTGAAGTCCTAACCCTCAATGTGATTATATTAGGAGACAGGGTCTTTAGGAAAGTAATGAAGTGTAAATGAAGTCATGAAAGTGGGGCCCTAATCTGATAGGACTGACATCCTTAGCAGAAGAGGAGACACCAGAGATCTCTCCCTTTCCATGGAATCTCAGCGGAAAGGCCTTGGACAGACACAGTGAGAAGCGGTTTTCTATAAACTAGAAGAGATACCTCACCAGAAACCAACCCTGGTACCTTAATCTTAGACTTCTAGTCTCTAGAACTGTGTGAAAATATAATTCTGTTAAGTCACATATCCTGTAATATTTTGTTATGGCCGTCTAACCTGACTAATATAGACAGCGGTCATGATATGATTCATTCACTCAAAAGAAATTGACTGAATGTCACTTACTATGTGTCCAGGACTGTGACCAAAACAGAGAAAACCTCTGCATTTGTGGAGTTTACCACTCCACTGGAGAGAGACAATATACAGAATGAAAATGAAAGTGTTAAGTCACTCAATCATGTCCGACTCTGTGACCCCATGGACTGTAGCCTGCCAGGCTTCTCTGTCCATGGAATTCTCCAGGCAAGAGTAATAGAGTGGGTTGCCATTCCCTTCTCCAGGGCATCTTCCTGACTCAGGGATCAAACCCAGGTCTCCCACATTGTGGGCAGATTCTTTATAGTCTGAGCCACCAGGGAAGATAACATACAGAATGCATAAATATAACATATAATAATATGTAGTGAATGGTGATAAATGATATGGAGAAAAATAAAGCTGAGAAAGAGGGATAAAGAGAACCAGAGGGCAGGAAGAAGATACAAGAGGGGTTTGGGAATAGAAGAAAAAATAGAAGAAATATAATTTCTATTTCAAAAATCTTTATACATTTAGAATACAAAATTTATTTCTCTTTCACCCACATTTCTGTTACTTATTCTAAGCATTACATGCCCACAAGCTGCTCTTTAGTATTTCCTGGCAGAAATTTTTCTTCCATGCGTAGAAACTGGCTGCAACCTTGCTACATTTCTAAACATGTTCCTACTAAAGGAACATGTCCTTTCATAAGGTGGGAGTAATTCCCTTGGATGATTGTTTAAAGAGAGGAAGAATTTTTCTCTACTAAAAGCCCTGAGTCCTCCCTCTCCCCCACCAAGGCACACAAACACAGGATAGGACAATATAAATAAGCATTTTCACAGATAATATGAACAGATCATAATCTTTTATTTGTTGTACCTACCTAATCTGTTTCAGATAGCAGTTTATGATAAGAAAGTATTAAAATTAGCAGAAATTAAAATTATTAACAGAAAAATAAACCACTGTATACTAATCACTCAGCTGGATGAGTTACTAAAACAAAGTAAATTTTTTTCTGAGACTCCTAGAAGTCAAAGGAAAAAGGGATGAATTATAAACTTCTTATCCAGTTGGTGCTAGAACTAATGATATTTTTGAGTGCCTGTTACGTGTTGCTTTTGTTATAATATAAACCTTATAGCTATCGCATGAGATTAATTCACCATCTTCATTTAAAATGAGATTCATGAAAGGAAAATGATTTTGCCAGATCAAATGACTGGAAATCATAAAAGTATTTTGTCTACAGCCAAACCCTGCCTTTGTTTTTTGTAGAATCTAGGAGCTTAGTAATAAATTTTAACTTAGTAAAGTTGTTTCTGCAGATCTTCCCTTGGTATCATTGGCTGGGAGCAAAAGGAAAAGAAAAATTCGACATTCAATTATCGTAGTCTGTAGGCAATTATTTTCCTCTCCATGACTGACAACAGGTTGTAATCTTCTCAACAGTTTCTTCTTTGTTAGCAAAGACAGTGAAGAACAGTGTTTTAAATATGGGTTCTTCTTAAGTGCTTTCTGTATTCTAATAGTAAAATTAACTAAATCCACCCTCTTTGTCATTTAGTTTATATTAGTTTCCTGGGGCTACTATAAGAAGTTGTCACAAACTGGGTGGCTTAAAACAATAGGAATTTATTCTCTCATAGTTCTGGAGGCCAGAAGTCCAAAATTAAGATATCAGCAGGAACACATTTTCTGTTGAGGATCTCAGGTAGAATCCATTCTTGGTCTCTTCCAGCTTCTGTTAGCTGTTGTCATTCTTTTACTTGTAGCTACATCACTCCAATCTCTGCCTTTAGGATCACATTGCCTCCTCTCCTGTGTGTCTGTGACTGATTCCTCTCTGACTCTCTTATAAGGACACTTATAAAGGCATTTAGGATCCACTTGGATAATCCAAGATAACTTCATCACATTTTTGACATAAAATATAATACTCACTTTTTGGCATATAAGGTAATATTCATATGTTCAGGGATCAGGAAGTGAATATATCTTTAGGGTGTAGTTTTTTTTCAGTTGCCCACAATTTTCTTTCTGACTGCCAAAGATGCACCTCTATCCCACATGCAGAATAAAGTCAGCCCATTCCAACATCTTCAAAAGTCTTAACTCATTTTAGTAATGGATCCATGGGTCTTTGCTGGATAATCCCACATCAGTTCCTGGCTTCTTTAACATGACTGAGTAGATCCATGAGTCACGCGCCTCATCTCTTTAACTGAAGGTTGTCCAGCTGTATCTTTAGACTTCTCTCCAGAGCATGCTTTCGTGAGTGAATCTCCTTATTTTGGCATTATTTGCAATTTGGAAAGGATGATAACTTCTCAAATCATCAAATTCTGATTTCTTTTTGTCTAACAGTTCTTTCTTTATTTCCTTCCTCTCATTGCATGATGAGCAACAAGAAGAAACTAGCCACACTTTCAGCATTTTGTTTAGATGTCCAAGTTCTGCTTTCTATACAACTGTCAGATGCTATTCTCCCTTATAAGGACATTTGGATGGTATTTAGGGTTCACTTGGCTACAATCCAAGATAAGGTCCACTTTTCAGTATCTTAAACTTAATCATATCTTTCGCCTTTTTTCCCTTTATAAAGTAATATTCACAGGTTAGGGATTAGGAAGTGGATATATCTTGATGGAGGAGGGCATATTTTCAGCCTACCATGACCTGCAGAATCATTACCCTTCAAGGGAAAAGGAGTTTTGGTAAGATTGTGCCACCAGAGATAAATTCAATTCACCTGATCAGTCAGCTCTTGTTTAGAAGTTTTGATTTTAAACCTGAAAGATATTCTATACATATATCAATAGAATAAGAGAGAAAGGAAAGCATGATTATTATTTCATGATGAGGTTCATGTCTGTTTATGCAGGGGACATAAAAAGATTTGACTGTTGAGGGCTAGCATAAGAAAGTGAAGAGCTAGATGCAGAATGAGACAGACTGTTGCCATGGTGATACAATTAGTATTTCCTTTGACTTCTCTGAGAAACCCTGCAGCCAGCTTTTCTACATACAGATACTTAGCACAGTTTGAAATCCACTTCAGTTTCCTTTGTTCAAATAAAACTTATTCCCCTGCCCAGCAGAGAAGCAGACATTGAAGTTGTTCTGGTTAGCGAAGGTCTTCCTGCTGCTCATCTTCTTCCTCCCCCAACAGATAGAGAAATACCCACAGCCATACAAATGCAGGACTGCTAATAATCTATTTGCCTTTAGTCTTCCATTTCTTGTAAGCCAGCAGTTTTAAATCTTGGGTATATATTATATTATAATCATGCTAAGTTATTTAAGAATATATGGCAAATCAAAGCTTATAATCAAAGAATGTGTGTGTGTGTGTGTGTGTGTACATATTCAAGTGATTTGTGATTTTGGAATTATGGAAAACTGAACTGTGTGTTCATTGGAAGGACTGATGCTGAAGCTGAAATTCCAATACTTTGGCCACCTCATGTGAAGAGTTGACTCGTTGGAAAAGACTCTGATGCTGGGAGGGATTGGGAGCAGGAGGAGAAGGGGACGACAGAGGATGAGATGGCTGGATGGCATCACCGACTCGATGGGCATGAGTTTGAGTAAACTCTGGGAGTTGGTGATGGACAGGGAGGCCTGGCGTGCTGCGATTCATGGGGTCGCAAAGAGTCGGACACGACTGAGCGACTGAACTGAACTGTATGGAAACACTTCATTAAGAAATATCCCATTAAAGTAGTTTTTTTCTAATTGCTTTAGTTTACTGTAGACTGAGTCCTTGGATATTAATGAGGCTTTCTCTGGGCCTTTATCACTAATCTGTGCCTATGCTGCTGGATGTGGTGTCTTGTTCTCTGGAAGGCTAATCGGGATCAAAGAGATAACTCTGGGGTGTGTCTCTCCTCTTCTGTAATATTTTTCCTTGGGTTCCCTTAATATTATATAGCTGTTTTCAACTTGAATGGTAAAAAATGAATTTTTAATAAGTTGTTTATTCTGTTGAAAGGTATATGTACTTAAAACACTTTTAAAGGACATAAAAATGTATACACTGATAAATAACCTCCCTCCCTTTAGACTCTCAGTCTCTTAAGGATAAACATTATTAGTAAATTCCTTTTGCTTTTTTTTTTTCTTAAAAAATTTTCTACTTTGAAAAGTTTATATATCTTTAAACACACACACCAAAAAATACAAATGAGAACATGTATTTGCAGTGCTCTACATTTTGCTTTTTAAATTAAAAATATACCTTAGCACTCTCCCCACATCAGCGCCTGTAGAGCTATTCTTCATTCTTCTATGGGTGCCTCTTATTCCATTCTGTGTATGTACAGAATAGTAGTTTAATTCTGTATTGGATGATGTTTTCCCTCCAGTTTCCTAGTTATTCCAAATCCTGTATATGTCTTTGCACACGTGTGTGAGAAGCTATCCAATCAGGGGCCACTTATTTACCCAACTCTTATGGGAGTGTCATTCATACCACCGACTATGGGAGTGGAATCCTCTGAAGTTGTGCAGTGTGTTGCCTGCAAGGCTGTTCTCAGTGACTATGAGTAAGATACTTCCCTAGAAATATGAAATGCTAGTTGCAAAGTCAGAACATCTAAAACATGAATGTATATTCATTTACAGTGTCGTTAACCATGTTTGAGATAGCCTGTTTTCTGGATGACTTCTAAAATGTACAACACACAATCCTGCGTAAATGGTCACTCCTGGAGTTGTACAACACATGACCCTGATTTCTCAAAGCTCTATAATCAGACAGATTTAAGTAGAACATTAAGTAAAAAATAGTATCGTTTTTTAAATTTGCATTTGTGTAATTGCAAATGTGTTTGAGCATATTTTAGATATTTATAATCTGTTGAGTATGTGTGTGTGTTCATACTATTTGCCTATTTCACATCTTGATAATTACTGTATAGGTCAAGACTTTATTAAAGACTTAAAGATGAAAAATAATTTGTTTCAAATGTGCTGAATATAATTTTTCAGTTCTGTATCATTCTGTTGGCCATGAAAAATTTAATATAGCTGAGTTGTGGGTCTTTTATGTAAAGATCATTTCCATTATATTGTAATAAAAATACCCCATGTTTGCCTCTTAATCCTTTTTAACCTTTAAAGTAATTTAAGGAGTGAAGTCGATATTGATATCCAATTTTGTTTTCTTTTTTCTCCAAGTGGTTTATTATTTTCTGACACCATTTATTTAATAAGACACATTTTTTTACTGACTAGAAGTGTACTTTTATTGTATGTTAAATTTCCATGTATATTTAAGTTGGTAACACTTTTGTAACTGAGCCAAAAGAAGAGCAAAGCTACACAAAATATGATGGAGGAAAAACAATGGATTCAGTTTGGGATGTATTCATTTGAGTTTAAGACAAACATTTGGGTGAAGAGATCAATTCAGTATTTGAGACTTCTGTGTTTAGCCTCATTTTAAATTAGGCCCTCATGGAAATTTAATTGCCATTACATAATGTTCAAGCCAGTTTGCCCCAGATATTTTCTATTCAGTTTTATCATGATTTGTCTCTTATGACAGGGGCTTTTAGTCTTGGCACTACCACAATTTAGAAAAACAAAATGGTTCTTATTCCAACTGATAAGTGGCCGATAATTCAATCCTAACTTTTGTACTCTGATTTTATGTAAAGAGGAGGTGTATAAAAATGTGCCTTTTATGAATGGACAGTTCTGATACCTCAGTTATTAATAATATAACTTTATTTAATTGTAAAATGGTTTCATTGTATGTAGTCTTAACTTGTTCTAAACAACCATTCTAGGAGGAAGCTCCCTATGGAGAATCTATTTAAGCAGTCATATTTTTTAAAACCATATTAGTTTTCAGAATGCAAAGGCTTACTTTTAACAATTTTTTTATTAAGTTATCAATGAAGGTGGCCTTAGGAAAAAACACTGGGAATGTCACCTCAGTCGAGAAGCCTATTAGAGAAAACATTCCCTGAAGAAACCAAAAAAGTTATTAACTGTCTACTTCTAATTTAACCTTGGATTGAGTGAGAACATTGGATGATTGCCATCCTCTGAAGCCTTATCATTTTTAGTTAATGTTTAGCTAAATCTTTCTTTTGTATTTCCCTTGTCCATTATGAAATAAAATCTAATATCCAGCCAGTTCATTTCTAAATTCTAATTAGATTACCACCTGTCCTTATCACATTTACATGAGTCATTTTGGAATGGGTGTTACATATTGGGCCAATTTGTATGCAATATGATAATATGCAACCATCAAGATGTACAGTACTGATAGGTTATAAATCTCACTTCTCCTCAATTTTTTCAGGCATCTAGATTTTATGAGTAAATTTTAGATTCACCCAGAAGGGACTTAGTGTTTAAAATTATTTAGACCTAAATTATAATAGAATGAGATGGTATGAATTATGCACGAAACTCTCATTTGACATCCAAAAGGTGGGTCACTTGGAAAACTATTAGAAGCTTATGATAAATTCAGAATGAAACTTGCTTAGGTCTTTTTTCAAGGCACTGACAAAAGAAAACATTTTAAGCAGGAAAAATGGTTTTAGGGACTCAGAATTCTAAAAATAAGTATAAAGCATTAAGTGTTTAAATTGGCATACATAGCTTTGGTCATAATCGGATTTATAGATTTGCAGTTTATGCTGGGACTTCCTTCTTGGATATGTTTTATGCAGCCCCAAACATTGCTAACTGAACACCTACCCACTGACACATCAGCCAGGGAGCCTCTGTGAAAGTCTTTAAGAACAGTGTTAAATAATGCAGTCTTGACTTGGAATGCTAGGATTCAGCAGCAGTAGCCAACCACGCAAATGGACCTGCATCCAGTGGTGTACTTTTAGATAATTTCCAATCATGAGACTTTAACATCTCAAGAAATCAGATGGCTCTCAGAGCAAACTGGGCCAAATGGATGAAACTTCAAACTTTCAAACACATCAAACAAACACTTTCGAACAAATCAATGTCTGAAAATTATGCTGGCTGAGATTCAAAACCCTCAAATTCTCTCTTTTTTTAATTAAAAAAATTTTTATTTATTTTTTTTTGGCTGTGCTGGGTCTTTGTTGCTTTGCATGGGCTTTTCTCTAGTTGTAACAAGCAGGGACTTCTCATCCTTGTGGCATGTGGGTTTCTCCTTGTGGTGGGCTCTCTTGTTGCAGAGCACAGGTTCTAGACATGCAGGCTTCAGTAGTTTCTGCTTCCAGGCTCTAGAGTATGGGCTCAATAGTTGTGGTGCATTGACTTAGTTGCTCCAAGGCATGTGAGATCTTTCTAGACCAGGGATCAAACCCATGTTTTACTGGCAGGTAGATTCTTATCCACAATGACACCAGAGAGGTCCAAAACCCTCAAATTTTTCATGCAAACTATTACTGCTGTAGGTTCTTGAGGAAGATCTGAGACTGGACATTGATCAGTACAATGCACATTTGTATTATTGAGCTTTGACTCTTGGTAAGTTGGACAAAGACACAGGAATTTCTTTTACTCATCTGATTGTAGGCCTGGACTGTAGCAGAATTGATACCACCTCAGAACTTTTTGCCATCTTGGAACTTTCTCCTAAACCCATGTTTCAAGCTTTTTACCACTCTTATAGTGAGGAAAAGCCCAGAAAATCTAACCTAGGGGTTATAACTCAAGGAAACAAACCATTTTTATCTAATGTGTATTTACTGTTTAAAGAAACCAGTCCATCCCTAGGGCTTCTTGGAAAGTTTTTTATTTTGTTTTGACTTTTTCTGCCAAGTAAATGTCAACTCCAAGGTTGGCTGTGATTACAGTTACGCTGGGGAATCTGCAGGAGGCCTGGTGAGTCATTCCTCACTGTTCTTTGTAAGTCAGTTGCTACCTGCATGGTCAGAGTTCTCTCCCCTTTCCCTTAATTCCTTCTCATTTTTGGTGGAGGGAGTTGGGGGGTTGTTGGTAATGGTAGACTGTCCTGGCCAAGTTCTGAGAAACCCCTGTTAAGAATTCTACTTGAGGTAAAACAGGCCCGGAGAGCCAGAGGGCACGCCACACCAGAGGCCGTGAGTCAGTTTTCATTAGATTTCTAAGAAGACGCAACACAAACACACACCCAGGGGCCCATAGCCAGAACCAGCTCTGGTTGCAGAACCAAACCTTTGAGACCAGAGCTCAGCTCAGAGTAGCAGCTTGTTGAGAACAAGACACAGGATCCCGGGCAGTTGTTGCAGGTGATGTCGGGCATCTCTGGCTGATCTTTTACTTTCAGTGTGAAGGGGAGGTTGGATTTGTTTCAGGGCTCCATGACAATGTAAAGCAGACCTGCTGTCATCTGATGTGTATGAAGATCAGGAGGAATAAGGTATGTTGTTTCAAAAGTATAATAATAATAACTACACTTATTTAGAGCTTTGCCACTGTTGTTTTAGTTGCTAAGTCATGTCCGACTTTTTGCAACCCCATGGACTGCAGCTCGCCAGGCTTCCCTGTCCATGGAATTTCCCAGGCAAGAATACTGGAGTGGGTTGCCATTTCCTTCTTATTATGTGATAACTATTCTAAGAAATGTTTACATATCATACTTGATTGAATCTTCACAACAACGCTCTGAGGCTGGTACTATCAGTGTCCCTCATTTTCGGATTCATCCAGAAGTATAAAGAGTATGTGACAGGGTAAGGATTCATTCCAAAGCCCTGAATGTGTGCTTTTAACCACTGTGCTATACTGCTTCTCTTTCACTGCCAAAGGTAGTGGACAGCAGTGATCACCCAGAGAATGGGTATTCATGAGTTGATTTTGTGGTCAGTTGCAAGTGATTTTATCAGATGACTCTGGACAGGTTGAGTGAATAGTGTCTCTCAAAACCTTCATTGCAAAGAAATGACTGCTAAGTAATTAAAATGGGTCTGTCAGTCAGTTATAAAATGTCCTTTCAAGGTTAGTTAGCTCACACACATTGCCTTGTATACTCAATCAAATCCTGAGTCTGAAGAGTTTCTACTTGCTGAACTGTTCATTTGAGGAGAACATCTATGTGTCATTCATTCATTTCTTCATTCAGTAACATACACTGAGTGTCACTTTATGCCAGGCGGTATCCAATTGCTAGTGATGAAAAATGGAAAGATATGACCCTGCCCTTATGTAACTTAAAACCAGGCAAAGAGATGTGCTATTGAGCACTAGGATGATTTCTTTAAAGATGTGCACAAACCTGAGTGAGATCACCAGAGAAGTGACAGTCAGCTTCTTGGGGAGTCAAGGAAGCCTTCTCAGAAGAGGTAGCTTTTGAACTGAGGCTTGGAGAATGAGTGAATTTGTCAGGCACACAATCTAGGAGGACTGTTCCAGGGAGAGCATGTGTAAAGGCAGGGCGCCAGCCTGGAGCTTGGTACGTTCTGAGATCTCTAAGTAGTTCAATATCCGAGATCTCTAAGTAGTTCAATATTGCTGGCTTGCAAAGAGCAAGGCAGGAAATGACAGATGAGACTTGACATTTCGGCAGTGGCCAGATCTTGAAGTTCTTTGTACGCCAAGTAAAGGCATTTACAGTTTACTCTGTAGACACTAGGGAAGCATTTTAAGGGCTTTAAGCCAGGGTTTCATGGTTAGATCTTTCACATCGGAAATCTGAGTTTGGCAGCAAGCGTAGAAGATGGATTGGAGGAAGCTGATAGGAGAGGCAGGGGGCCAGGAGGAGTGTGAAACTGCCCTACTTTGGGGAGTTTCTTGGCATTGGAGATAGCAGTTGTCTTGAGCTTTCCCAATGGGTCTGGGTCAGACCTCAATGAATTGCAGAGTTCAATATTGTATGAGATCAGCAAGGAGGTACAAGGAAAGAGTAGAGAGTCAGTTTCAGCCAAGGGTGTACAGGGTAATAGGCAGAGTTGGAATTTGAGCCCAATGTGTTTATAGTGTGCAAAGTCTTCTCAGCCATCCACTACATTTGGATGACAGCACTGTCATCCTCAAATGGAAAATTTCACTTTAGTAGCACTGCCATTTTCATCATGATGCCATAGACTCTACTTAGAGGCCAAATCAATCCATAATTCAGTTATTTTTTTTAACTTCAAGGAGTCACTTCCTTTGGATTGTGTCCAAGTGAGATATAGAAATAAGATCTGCTTTGCAGGGAGTGTGTTTGTGTTGTGAATATTAGTGTGAAATGTATTGTTACTTATTTCAGAGAATTATTGATCAGATTACCTGTAGTTTTGTAATATTTCTGTCATAGCGTCCTGCAGTTAGTCGAGAGGAGGTTTATTCCTCTCCTGTCATAGAATATTTTTCATACACGACCACACACAGTATATCCACACACATTCAAAAGGATATTCATATGTATATAAAGATTAAATGTTGTCTGTGGAATTTTCTACATTTTCTGAAAGGCAAAACCTTGATTTGCTGAACTTTGGTCATAAATTAAAGTTCATCTTCTTCAATAAGTTTTTCAAAATACTTAAAACATAAGGCTTATTTTCATGCTGATTCCATTCCATTTGCATTTGTGTTGT
This sequence comes from Cervus canadensis, assembly GCF_019320065.1. Taxonomy (NCBI): domain Eukaryota; kingdom Metazoa; phylum Chordata; class Mammalia; order Artiodactyla; family Cervidae; genus Cervus; species Cervus canadensis. The sequence goes on along the minus strand of NC_057400.1, from coordinate 31,602,904 downwards.
ATGCAATTCATGTTGTATGTACTTCTACCAGAGAAGTCAGTATTAAAATAAGCACTTCCAGTGAATGCATGAGAAAGGTATTAGACCCTGGCTGATTTTTTTTAACAGGTGTCATCCTGTCAGTATTCTAACCTGATGTGACTAAATCTAAATTGGGCCCCAACTCACGGTCACTTTAGAGGTGATACTAATAATTGGCAAATTTCTTCTAAATAGTTTGCATTGTCTCGATGTTTTTGCTGTTGGGTTCTGTGTGTCTGTAGGCACATGCATAGGCCACATAAAATCTTCTGTAATCTAGACAGCTGCCAGACTCTATTTTCATGTTATTGATTGTACACTCAGGCATCTCGCTTAATAAAACAAGCCCATCTGCAACGAGGTGAGCAAAATGGAAAACATATAGGATGGCTGTGTGCCAGGAAGCTGATATGTACATTCCAGTAAGTTAATGACTCACATACGGTATTGTGTTGACTGTCAGGACTGATGAACCTCAATTGATATCACCTGGTACTGGGTTTTCCTGAATGTTCTATGTCATTTGTTGTCTTCAAAGCTAATTTGAATTTGTGGTAATTTTGCAATGTTATTATTTCAGAAGACGGAGGCATACATGTACAGCAGTATAGGGAGGGAAGAATCGTCTCTTTATTAGGTAACAGAAATAAAGTTATCCCGATGTATAGTGAGGCTTCCCTGGTGGGTTTGATCCCTGGGTTGGGAAGATCCTCTGGAGGAGGAAATGGCAACCCACTCCAGTATTCTTGCCTGGAGAATCCCATGGACAGAGGAGCCTGGCGGGCTGCAGTCCAAGGGGTCGCAAAGAGTTAGACACAACTGAGCAATTGAGCACAAGGACAATGCTTGGCGACCACTGAAAGTGAAAGTGTTAGCCGCCCAGTCACATCCGACTCTGTGCGACCCAGCGGACTGTCGTCCACTAGGCTCCTCGGTCCTTGAAATTCTCCAGGAGTTTCTGGAGTGGGTTGCCATTCCCTTTACCTGGGGATCTTCCCTATCCAGGGATCAAACACTGGTCTCCTGCATTGCAGGCAGATTCTTTACCATCTGAGCCTGCAGGGAAGCCCCCATGGTGACCGTTAGAGAATTATCAATAGAGATTTTGGAGTTTAACTGGCTGTAAAGTTCAGATTCCAGCTTGACCTGGAGCTGTGTGACCTTGAGCAAGTTGTTCAAGTTTTCTGTCCCTCAGTTTGCCTATCCATTAAAAAAAAAAGTAGAATAGATCCTTTCTAGTAGATTATGAGGGCCAACTAAGAAATGCATATAAAGTGTTTGGCACATTGTTTAAATATTTAATAGATATTTCCTCTGGTTAATCAAGTCAACATTTTGATTATCCTTTGCCCCATCAATGAACACTGATGCTATTTAGTTCAGTCAGGCTAATTAATTGTCTGGTTATCATAGGTTATGAAGGTAGAAAAGCTCTCTTCCTAAGTGGGTAGCTTGAACTCAGACTGAGAGAGCATCTTCCCCACCCCAATCAAGCCCCCAAACACTACCCAAAGCGATTCTACTCATTTGTGCTTATAACAGCCAGTGGATGCTAATGGAAAGCATGTAAAATATAAGCACAACATGAATACCAGCTATTCTTACAGCTACTAGAAGTCCATGGTGATTGTGATGGAGGAGGGTGGGGAATTCAGGGCCTCTCTTGAAGCACCTTGTAAAAATGCAATTAACTTTTTTTATCTTTTAAAATCATCATAAAATACATTTTTAAAATGTGAAAAAAGAACATATAAACAACAGATAATTATTCCCAGGACAGAGAGATTTTTTTTTTCAGAGCTGCAGGCAGACCTTGAGGAATTTATCTGCTCACTAAAGAATGCTTTTACATATGAACTAATTTCAGACAGACATAACTCAACTCAGATGACTGAAACAAAATAAAAGTTTTCCTGTGGTATAAAGCAAAGGGGGCTTAATTTTGTTTTCAGATGTTGTGAACTGTGTTGCAATTATTTTTCTATTCCTCATTTCACTTACAGTGTTTTTCAGAGTTTGAATAGCTGTCCTAAAAGGAAGCTAAAATTCAAATTTTATGTGACAGTGCCATGTAGCTTCTTTCTATGTGTTTTAAAAATTAAAACTGGTGCCTGAATATGTGCTCCTGATTAGAAGACTTATGCAAGAGTAAACTAGTGCTAGTGATTACAGAGATCCAACCAGTCCATCCTAAAGGAAATCAGTCCTGAATATTCATTGGAAGAACTGATGTTGAAGCTGAAACTCCAATACTTTGGCCACCTGATGCGAAGAATTGACTCATTTGAAAAGACTCTGATGATTGAAAAGACCCTGAAAGATTGAAGGCAGGAGAAGAAGGGGACGACGGAGGATGAGATGGTTGGATGGCTTCACCGACTCAATGGACGTGAGTTTGAGTAAACTCCAGGAGTTGGTGATGGACAGGGAGGCCTGGCATGCTGCAGTCCAGGGGATCACAAAGAGTCAGACACGACTGAGCCACTGAACTGAACTGAGTGATTACAGACCCTAATGTGCTAAGTCTCCTTGGAGCCCACTCCCACTCCCCTGGCCAAAGGTAACAACTGTTAGCAAAGCTAATCCTATATTTATGTTCTACTTTCTCTGCTGCTTGAATTTGATCATCTGTATCTAGCTGCAAAGTGTCCAGGTTTATTTTCATTAATGGAGTATGTACAAGTGAGCAATCAGTTCAACTTTCTTATTATCTCTGCCATTCTGTGATTTTGTCCTCTTTTCACTCATATGTTTGTGTTTTCTCTGTTTTGTTTTGTGTTTCTGCTTGGTTTAACATGTCAGAAATGTGTTTACTTCAGTGTCCTTTCCAAAGCACACAATCTGGATGTGATCAATCTACTTTGGGGGATATTTTCTATTAGTAATAATAACAATGGTGTTCCAGACAGGTCTGAAGACTAAATGAGATATTATATATAATGACTTGCATGAAGTGAGCACTTAATGAAGGTTATCTCCTTTTGTTATTAGCCTTAAGTCTGACTTTATTCATTCATTATAATTTCAATACTTTCAGCTAATACCATACTTTAGAGTTCATGAAGCCCTTTCACATATTTATTGTGCAGTAGCCTTCCACTGAATGTTTGTGTGCCCCTCCCCCAAATTCATATGTTGAAACTCTAATCCCCAGTGTGCCAATGTGATGGTGTTTGGAGATGGGGCCTTTTGGTAGTAATTGAGTCATGAGGATGGAGCCCTTGTGGTGGGACTAGTGCTTTTATTAGAAGAGACACTAAAAAACTTGCTTCCTCTCGCTCTCCCCGCAGTGTGAGGATATAAGAAAGTACAATGTTCCTATAAAACATCATTCTCTGCACTCAACATTTTCTAGGAAATCCTCAGGAAGACACAGCACAAAGAGTGCATGAGGTAGAAAAACCAGGTTCGTTCCAAACCTCAGGTGAAGGAAGTAATAAGTCTCATCATGAGAACTAAGCATCAAGGATCTGGGGGCATGTCAGCACAATGATTTCCTTAGGAACAACTCCTGTATTCTGTATTTGTTCTTCTATCCTGCCTGTCTACACACACTCACTGGAAGTCCCCTTTCCTTAGCCAGAAGGAAATGCCCATATGTGCATTAATATATAATATTTGTTTTTCTCTTTCTGACTTACTCTGCATGGCAGACTCTCGGTCCATCCACATCTCTACAAATGACCCAATTTCTTTGCTTTTTATGGCTGTATAATATTCTATTGTATGTATGTACTGCATCTTCTTTACCCATTTATCTGTTCATGGACATTTAGGTTGCTTTCATGTCCTGGCTATTATGGTTGACATGTGTACACTACCATGTGTAAAATAGCTAGCTAGTGAAAAGCTACTGCATAGCACAGGGAACTCAGTTCAGTGCTCTGTGATGACCTAGATGGGTGGGATGGGAGAAGGGAGAGAAGTCCAAGAAGAGGGGATATATGTATACATATAGCTGATTCACTTTGCTGTAGAGGGGAAATTATCACAACATTGTAAAACAATTATACTCCAATTTAAAAAAAAAAAAGAAAACTTGAGACAGAAAAAAAATATACATATATTTGAAAAAAAAAAAAAGAGCAAGTGACAAATCAAGCAAGGAAGAAGAGAAAGAGGAAGAGAGTGGAGAAAGCAGAGAATGTCTTTCAGAGAGTATCCCAGACAGCAGCCTTTGAGAAAGGAGTTATGATTCCCATTTTATAGATGGAGAAGCTGAAGAAGGCAGCAAATGGATCATCCACTCAGACCCACTAACTTAAAATTTCTTACTCATTGTACTAAGTCCTGCTTTTCTCCCCACAAAGTATAGGAGTATCTACAATTCCAGATGGATCAGGGATCTCTTTCAACTTCCAGCTCTTACTAGCACACAAAGAGAAAAAGGTTGTGTGGTTGATCCATGGCGGCTGTTTACACAACAAAAGGCTTTACCTAGGGAAAAAAAGTTTCATTTAGTATCATCTTACAAGTAAAACTTATAGTTTGTTGAACAACAAAACTGTGTGGTTAAATATGTTTGAGAGATTATCCACAAAGTGAAAAGATAAGCTTCGTGGTTTATCTATTTCCCTTTGCATTCATGTGAATATAATTTTTCTATATTTACTCTGTAACATTGTTCTTAATTGTGCATCAGGGAAATTGCAAACTCTAAGACTTCATCCCGTGTGTAATTGAGGTCAGCCTCTGCAGAAAACTGGGACATCTCAATTATATAATCCTGCTTCAGTCCACACTAGCCTTATTATTTACAGTTTCAATCTTACCCTATATAGCCCATTTCTAAAACAAGAAATATCATCTGTACTTGTCTTAGATGATTTGCTATTTTAATTAAAATGATTGTAAAGTATTGATACAAGTTAACATTGACAATTTCAAATAAAATAAATTCCTAAATAAAGCAAACCATACATCTTACATGAGACTATCTTTAGAAAACAACTATTTTGATCACATATTCTCTAGTAAGATGTTCACTTTTAGTTCAAATGGTCCAGGAGTCTGAGTATCTTTTATTTCCTGGAGGGATGTATATAGTTGAAATCTGGCACAACCCACTGAATGTCAGTGCACTAGATATAGGGAGAATAACAATGAAGAAAAAGAAAATATATGAAAATAGACAGATGAATTTGGGAAGCTTACCTGCCTTAGGGGATAAGAACCATGAAATAGCTGCTAGCACCCTTGAAAATACTGTGTTTGTGCCTCATTATCCCACCTAGATTTCCAGCCTGTCACATTCAATGAGGTCTTTGCAAGCAAAGATGCTAGAGCTGTCAGCGTGATGTTCTATAATTTGGGATGGCTCCCACCCCCGCCATTTTGAAATGCTTCCTGGAAAGCAATGGAGGGAGCCTTGCCAGATATTCTTTCTAACTCTATTTAATAAGCGCATTTTCAGACTTCAGTAAGAACAGTCAGTGCTACTGATGTGCCGGGGCATCCGGTCATTCCTGGCACCATTAAAAAAAAAAAACAAAAACTGAGGCCTCAGCAGGAGAATTGCATTTGATTCATCTGGGAGGAACTAGTGTTATATATAGTGCCTTCAGGTTCACCACTCTACTCACATCTTCTGCATACAGCCTGATCCATTTTCCCAGTTCTGTTTCTCAGATAGGATGCTGATCTGCCCGTGCTGTGCCAGTTTTTGATTGCTGGGAGAATCTTGCTAGAGAAAGCGTGCATTGTCTAGAAGTGGGGCAGCAGCTGCCTTGGAGCATCTTGTAGTTCTTCATGAAATGTTGGGATTCTCTGTGGTCTCAGAGGGAAAAATGAGTTCCTCTTTCTCCTCACCAAGTGCTCATGGATGCAGGAGTACATGCAGCTGATTTCCCTTGAGTCCCCCTGAGATTCTGTCCCAACCTTGGCTTGACTGCAAAATCACTGACAAAGAGGCCCAGACCATTCAGTAACATGTCCACTGAAGCTTCCAGAAGCCTGTAGTGAAGTGAGGTCATTAGGAGAATAAAGTACTGTAATTCAACTCCTAAATGAATTGTTCAGTCGCTCATTTGTGTCTGGCTCTTTGTGACCCCCCTGGACTGCAGCACGCCAGGCTTCCCTGTCCTTCACCATTTCCTGGAACTAGCTCAAACTCATGCCCATTGAGTCGGTGATGCCATCCAACCATCTTGTCCTCTGTCATCCCCTTCTCCTGCCATCTATGTTTCCCAGCTTCAAGGTCTTTTCCAATGAGTCAGCTCTTCGCGTCAGGTGGCCAAAGTATTGGAGCTTCACCTTCAGCATCAGCCCTTCCAATGACTATTCAGGGTTGATTTCCTTTAGGATTGGCTGGTCTGATCTCCTTGCAGTCCAAGAGTCTTCTCCAGCACCACAGTTCAAAAGCATCAATTCTTCAGTGCTTAGCCTTCTTTATGGTCCAAATATCACATCCATACATGATTACTGGAAAAACCATAGCTTTGACTATAAGAACCTTTATCACAAAGTAATGTTTCTGCTTTTTAATACACTGTCTAGGTTTGTCATAGCCTTTCTTAGAAGGAGCAAGAGTCTTTTAATTTCATGGCAGCGTCTTTTAATTTCATGTCACCTAAATGAATTACAGGGGCTTCCCTGGTGGCTCAGAGGTTAAAGAATTTGCATGCAATGCAGGAGACCCGGGTTCGATCCCTGAGTCGGGAAGGTCCCCTGGAGAAGGAAATGGCAACCCACTCCAGTATTCTTGATGAATTACAAGGTGACATTGGTGGAACCATTAACTATGGCAATCAGTGAGACACAGATCATTTAGAAAGTTTCTCTCCTAAAGAAAAAGAGGATGAATCACCTTCCTTCCTTCTTCTAATTTCCTCCTCAAACTTTTCGCATCCTTGGGAGGACAGCCACCTGCCACCTACCACCCACTTCCCTTCAAGGACCCTACAATTGGACTGTCTATTTTTAATGGAGTTAGAGGAACTATTTGTACATAGAGCTCATTTTCTCACCTTTTATTTTGACAGGGCTGATGTCTGTTTGGCATAGGAATAAATTGAGATTTGCATCTTTGGACTGATGCTGATGGAATCACAGAAAAATGACGACAGAGAAAGGAGAGGGGAGACAAGAGAACCTCAGTACAGCCCTCTTATCATGACACCAAATACTCTGGGAACAGTATCTTCCTCTGCCTACACATTCTCTCAGTGTATACTTGTTTTCTTGCATCACACAGACGTTCAGATGCTCTCAGTGCCCTAAGTTCATGTATTTCCCTCGCTATCCGAGAGTAATTATTTCTGTTTACATTTTCCTTTCCCTATTTCTTTTCTCACATTGTTAGGTTGTACTATTACATTCCGAGGGCTATACACTCAGTATAGGATATTTTCTGGGAGTATTGTTCTCCCTGTTTGATCTCAGAGAAGTCTCTCACTTGCTCTCCTGCTCTCTCTCTCTCCCTTTCTCCTTCCAGTTTTGTACAAAGAGTCTGCAATCAGCTCCCAGTCCTTACTGTTGACACATCAAAGAAATATGACTTCAATTTTTCAAAGAAAATATGAATCATGCAGTGTTCCCCACACAAACAGTACCCTCCTCTGTTAGCTAGCTGTGCAATCTAAAATTCTGAGCTCCGTTTTATACACAAGCAATGGTCAGATTATTGGGCCCATACAGAGCAGTGCAGAGCACCATGCCGCCAGGATATGAGCTCATCTTCCCCGAGAAACTAAGTGGGGTTGAGCTGGGTCAGTGTTTGGAGGCACACATTTCCGATGAAAACCAAGAGAATTCCAGGCAGGAACAACAATCCCTCCTTCTGAACCAGAGCCTCCTCTGGGATGAGAACACTTCAATTGCAAATTAAAAAGCAATGATAGGCTTATTATTGTCACATAAAAACCACTTAATTGAAAATAAATTCCCATTTTACATGATTATCCAACAAAAGAGACATCAACTAAATTGCATAGAAAAAAGGTTCACTCATAGTTCACTTTTGTGTGAGTGACACAGAGAAAGTAAACAAGCGGAAATAAGATTTTTTTTTCCAGATTAACAATTTCTCTGGTATGTGGTATGTGGTCAGAACAGTTTCAGCTTGAGTCTGTGTGTATAACACTTTGAATGATGAATTGAGTTTTCTAATGAAGCTCCTGTCATTGCAAACCCTTGAATATCTTTGTGATTCACCCAGGGACCTACTTCCAGAGACTTACAGTAAAAATCAGGATACCTGTGAATCAAAATGAAGTATTGTGGCAGGACCCAGGAATCTGAATATTTGATAAACCAGCATCCCACCATGTAGCTACTCAAATGAAAGGGGATTTTTTGTCTGGTGATGATGAGATAAAGGAAGGAGATAGAGATGGCCAAAAGTTGAATAATAAAGAACAACACATGAGTCTGAACACTGTTCTTACACCCTGCCCACTACAAGGTCCTGTAATACCATCTGGATTCAGTTCTCCCAATCTCTCATTACTCATTCCCGTGTCCCTTAAGGCTTGTTATCTGACTCACTGTGAGGAGGATGTATTCAAAGCTGAGGGAATTATTTCCCCTGAGTTGTGCAGGTGGGCGGGTGGATTTACAGTTGCAGGCATCCAAGAATGTATCAGTGCCAGCAGAATTCCTGCAGGTTCATTTCAGCTGCCAAAGAAATGACTCTGCTGAATATCGATTCTGTTCTGCTTTAGGTGTTGCCCTTGGAGGCAGTCACCATCAACAACACATGCAGACTCATCCTCATGCATCCCACACTGCACCTGCACATTGCTCTCAGATAATGGCAGGCAGCTACATTTTCCAGAGTCAACTCTGGGTAGAAAACTGTTCTAGATTGTGTGTGGGTCCCCATGGTGGAGGATAGAGAAGGAGTACACCAAAAATAAAGAAGGTGTTTTTATTTAATCTAGAAATATTAATAGCTTAATAAAAAACACAAGATAAAAATAAAAACCACTAGTAAATACAATAAAACAGGCAATGAAACATATGCATACACAACTGGATTGGTACAATGAAGGCATAAAGCCCAGTAGTTTCAAATGAAGAGAAGGAGAAAGGAGGAGAAATTAAAGGGTGATGTGGAGAAGACAGTAGGTAGCATGGCAGACCTGGGATGAATCTCAAAGGAGAGGATGGAAAAGCTAATTTTTTCCTAGTCTTTGCAGGAGAGATATGAAGTTGGTGTATTTAAGGCAAATGGATGTCCTAGGTCAGCATGTCCAAACTCTGTTGTTCTTAAAATCCACGCAATGTTCAGAGATATTTGTTATATTCTTTTGAGAAATAAGTTCTGTTGAGAAATAAGAAAGCAAAAAACAGAATTCCAACTTAGAGTCTTAGAGATTAAAAAGGGCACCATCATGTTATGGGTCCTGAAAATTGTTCTAGTGATACGTCTTTTTGTTTTTAGTTTTATTCCCATATTTTTCAAATTTATTTCACTGAGACACTTGGGGTCTGTGTGTGTGTCCTAGACGTATTACTCTAGGAATCTTCTGTGACATACAACTGAGACACAAATAGAATGGAATCATCAAAGAGGAAGAAGATGGCACTTTTATCTTTCTTGCTTGCTTGCTAGTAGAATCATGGAAATACTTTTTCGTGAAGACTCAAGAGTTTTCAAGTTTCTAACTAATCACACTATATATATATATATATAGTGTATTTATATATCCTTCAATATATATATTCTTAATATAGTGTGTGTGTGTGTATATATATATATATATATATATATATATATATATATCCATTAACAAGTCAAGTGAATAGCATTGTTTGCTTTCAAAAATATTTAGGGCTTGATTACATTTATCAAACAATCTCCTATAACCTTTGAAATATATTTGCCACTCTGCAGTGAATCATCAAAGGGAAGGCAGTGGTAAAGGATACTCTGTGTTGTCTAGAAGCATTTTACATTGAGGGGCATGAAATCAGGAACATGAGGGGTCATGTTTTGAAGAATTCCTACAATGCAGTTACAGCAAAAGGCCTGATCCTGTTTCTAATTCATTAACTTGGCATATCAAGAGAAAAGCAGTGGAAATTATTTTTGTTTGTTTTGGATTAACATCAAATTAAATTACTTCCTTGTTGGTCACAGATTTAATAGTCTGTGTTCAGTTGTCACTAGTCTAAATAGATGGAGAGCGATCCTGATATGAACTAGTTTAGAAATTGGAGACTGGAGACAAAATCAACAAGTGACAATTATCACTAGATTGTAAGAGGGACTTTTGTCTGTGTCATCAGGCATTTCTAAAATCCAGAATACATAACATCCCATGCAAACAGAAGCAATTATTCTCATGAAGCAAGAGTAGGTTTTCTTAAGACTTTCGGATAACATTAACTTGGACTTTTTGGTTAGGTCTTTGATAGAATTCAGTGAAAAGGTGTCTATAAATAAAAAATTATATCAATGAGAGAGAACTAACTCTAAGCTCATGATAATTAAGAATTAAGGAGAACTGGAATGACTAGACTCAATGTTCTCATGCTTGTAATTCTTTTTCAGAATTACTAAGTCAGCCTTTAGGACAATCAACACACTATACATGTATCTCCTTGTTCTGAAGTATTTTAATAAGTGGTGGGTAGGGGAGATTTTCTCTTGAAACCTCACAGTCAAAAGATTTACAAAAGGAATAAAATTTAACTCCCTAAAATATGAAATGAAAACTTCTTTACTACAAAAATAGCCCATAAGGGACAAAAGCCCATGAAAAGACAAAAGAACATCAGAAGATATGTGCCTCAAATATCCTAATCAAAGGGCTAATATTACCCTAAGTATATAAATTGTTGTTTAGTCACTCAGTTGTGTCTGACTCCTTGCAACCCCATGGACTGTAGCCTGCCAGGCCCCTCTGTACGTGGCATTTCCCAGGCAAGAATACTGGAAGGAGTTGTCATTTCCTTCTCCAGGGGATCTTCCTGACCCAGGGACCGAATCAGCATCTCCACGTCTCCTGCACTGCAGGCAGATTCTTTACTGCTGAGCCCCCGAGAAGGCCCTAGTTTATGAATAGTTCCCACAAAATAATAAAAAATACAAAATACAATTAAAAAGAGGGAGTAGGACCTTATAAGAAGTTCAGAAAAAGAAACGGAAGTAGTTTATCAACACATAGAAAATGTTCTGCCATTCTGTGATCAGAGATACACAAATTAAATCAATAGTGAGTTATCATGTTTACTTCATGAGATTGATGAAAGTCCATGGAGTTTTTGAAGCTATAGTAAAGTCAGGAGGAAAATAAATCAAAACAGTTTTTAAGGCAATTTTCCAGCAGTCATAAATATGTATAATGTATTAACCCTTTGAGTTAGCAGTTCTATTCCTAGTAGTTAATTGTATCTAAACCTTCCTAAAAATGCATTTAAATGTATTCAGAAATGCATAAGGATGGTCCCTGCAGCACTGTTTGTAATAATGAAAATGCAGCATTACCTGTTAATAATGAAAAACTGGAAACAATCTCAATGCTGACCAGTCAAAAAATTACTGAATAAATTGTGATTCATTCATACAGTAAGAAGGCCAATTATCTATTAGAAGAATGAGATCTACAGATCTTGACAAAGGAACATGTTTATAGCATGTTGCTAAATGCAAAACACAAGGGACAAAACAGTCTACAAAATGTGACTTCACATTTTAGATAAATGCATGTGTGTATGTGAATATACTTCTACTACTAAATAATATCAGTTTCTTTTTTCTTTCTCTATGCACATTTGGATTTTTAAACATTTTGTAGAAAACATTTAAAAAATTTTTTTAAAAAATGTAAACAAAACCACCTAAAATGAAATAGTGACTGAAGGAATACCATATAATTATCCTTACTATGCTTTTTAAGTTTTGATTACTTTTTATTGGATTATAGTTGCTTTATAATGTTGTGTTAGTTTCCACTGTACAAAATGAATCAGCCGCACACATACGTATGCTTTCCCTTTTGGACTTCCTTCGCAATCAGGTCACCCTAGTGCGCTGAGTACAATTTCCTGTGCTGCGTAGTATGTTCTCCTTAGTCATCTGTTTTATACTTAGTATCAGCAGTGTGTAGTGCTTGGTATCTCAGTCGTGTCCGACTCTTTGTGACCCCATGGATGGTAGCCCGCCAAGCTCCTCTGTCCATGGGGATTCTCCAGGCAAGAATACTGGAGTGGGTTGCCATGCCCTCCTCCAGGGGATCTTCCCAACCCAGCAATCGAGCCCAGATCTCCCGCATTGCAGGCAGATTCGTTACCGTCTGAGCCACCAGGGAAGCCCAAGAATACTGGAGTGTGTAGCCTATCCCTTCTCCACGGGAACTTCCTAGCTCAGGAATTGACCCGGGGTCTTCTGCATTGCTGACAGATTCTTTACCGGCTGAGCTACCCGGGAAGACCATCAAGAGTATATATGGCTTTTTAAAGTAGGTAGTTTCCCAAGTCAAGCAGTAAGTGACTCCAGCAGATTTAAAGAAAAATTAACCTCCAAACTTAGCTATCATTTTGCAGTCACTGTGCTCCATTGATGGTTTTCATCCTTCCTCTGAATTTACTGCCTTGACCTTCAAACTTGTCTCCCTGCTTTTACTGTTGACCCTCTGACCTACTCATTCTCAACACAGCAGTCTGAGTTGTCTTTATAACATTTGAATGATACCCATGTCATAAGTGGGTAGCTGTGATATGGCCCCACTTCAGGGGCCTCCTCACATTTAAGATGAAACTCCAAATCCCTAGCCTAGCCCTTAAGGACCTATGTGTCTTGTCCTCCTCAATTTTCCAGCCCCTTCTAATGGTCTGGAAGGCCCTCTGGAGAAGGGAATAGGCTACCGACTCCAGTATTCTTGAGCTTCCCTTGTGGCTCAGCTGGTAAAGAATCCTGCAATGCGGGAGACCTGGGTTCAATCCTTGGGTCAGGAAGATACCCTGGAGAAGGGAAAGGCTAACCAACCACTCCACTGTTCTGGCCTGGAGAATTCCATGGACTGTATAGTTCATGGGGTCTCAAAGAGTCGGACATGACTGAGCGACTTTCACTTTTACTTCACTTTTTCTTTTTCTTTTTTTTTTTTTATTTACTTCACTTTTTCTAATGGCGTGCCACCCTGCCTCACTGTGGGCCAGCCACTCTGGACCCTTTCATTTGTTAAAACTCACTAAGTGCTTTCCTGTCACGAGGACTTCACACACGCTTTTCACTTTCTCTAGAATGCCCCTTTGTCTGCCCCACAACCCACTCTGTTCCTCCCCTTTTCTTGGCTTAAGACACTGTTAGTCTTCCAGACTCAAGTCTTCCTCAGAGAGGATTTCCCTAGTCATCTTTACTAATTAAATCTCTATCAGCATCTCATATCTTGAAAAGTACATATGGTGTACTTTTTCTTCAGTTTTCTTATCATAATTTATAACCATATTTTTGTGGTTCTTTGTTTACTGTTTTCTTCTCTAAGATTAATGCAAGCAGGAACTGCATACTTAAAACAAAAACAACCTATAAAATGCCTTTCTAGCAGGATACCTGGGAGGATGACAAATATTTTTGAATGAATGAACAAATGAATTGATACTCCTAGTCCCCTTCTTGTCGATTCTAATTTTGGGGGGAGATGCTGGAATAGGCTTTATTTTTATTTTTTAATTGGAATATAACTGCTTTACAGTGTTGTATTAGTTCCTGCTGTGCAACAAAGGGAATCAGCTATATGTAGACATTTATCTCCTCCCTCTTGGAACTGCCCTCCTACCCTCCCCCCCATCCCACTCCTCTAGGTCATCACACAGCATTGACCTGAGCTCCCCATACTATGAAGCAGGCTCCCACTAGCTATTTATTCTACACATGTAGTGTATGTATGTCAAATCTAATCTCTCAGTTCATCCCACCAATTGCTTCCCTCCCTGTGTCCACACATCTGTTCTGTACATCTGCATCTCTATTCTTGTCCTGGAACTAGGTTCACCTACATCATTTTTCTAGATTCTACATACATGTGTTAATGTATGTTTTTTCTTCTTCTGACTTACTTCATGTCAGAAGTAAATGACACTATGGAAGATTCTAGTGTCCATCAACAGATAAATGGATAAAGATGTGGTACATATATACAATGGAATATTGCTCAGCCATAAAAAGGATTCCTAGTTTTTAAAAAGCTTCTTTAGCCTACTTCTATGAGTGTGTCAAAATATTCTGAAGTGAACTAGAACACAAAACAAATCAACCACAATGCAAAAGTATTTTAGTTAATGAACTGAATATTGTTATTATTGTTGCATAGAAACCTCCCTAGATACCACTTACACAAATAGACTCTGCTTTTTTCATATGCTTTCGACTTTTAGTGGAGTGGGTATTGTAACCTTGCTAATAAGCATTTGTGCTGTTAGAATCCCAATTACCAGGGGAGCCCAGCAACACCTTTAGTTAAATTGTTCTGTCTCAACTCACATATTATTTCTGGTAATCTAACCTCTCCTGTAAGAACATGTCAACTTGTCCTCCCCAGTTTCTCAGCTTCCTTTAATGGCATGCCACCCTTCCACTTTTTAAAATAGGACCCCAGCTGATCTGCTCTACAGCCTCCAAGTTTATAAATTTCCCTTTGAGGAAGGAGGTGATAAGATGGAGAAATGTAAAAAAAAAAAAAAAAAAAAAAGAAGTCTCCTACCAAAAATATCACTCATCTGGGAGGAGAAAGACAAACAGAAATCTAATTCTGTGTTCATGAATCAAATGTTGCTTGTCTCTCTTAGATGAGTTTTGTGAAGGATCTTATTAGTGTGCAGACTTTCTTTCCAAGCTCCCAAGTTACATTTGTCTTGCTCTCATTTATCATTTCCACTAGGAACATCTGCATCTACATTTGATACCAATTCTGAATATATTTTACTCTAAGTATTGATTAAGTTTCTTTGAGTTGCATGCTTTTTTAAAAAGGTAAGGAAATGCAAAAGAAATGTGCTGGAGAGATTCTAAGACATCAGAGAAAACTTGAAAGATGAAGCATTAAAAAAACATAGAGACAAAGCTATTCCAAATTCATAGGTTTTTTTTTTCTAGAGTTCCAGAATGGACATGGGCCAGTTCGTGTCTCCTTATTGTTTGTTGGTTGAAAGTCTCAAGGCATGATTCTGATTGCATAATTTGAGTTAGGTGTCCACTTCAGTGTTCAGGCAGGTATTACCAGCCAGTCCCTCTTCTGTGAACAGAGTAGGCAGAGAAGAGGTACTTGGAAGACACCTTAATGGATGCTCAGCACACACAGCCTATGAATGCCTACTGAAACACTTTCTATGGTGATTGATAATAGAGAAAGTTGCTCAGTCGTGTCTGACTCTTTGCAGCTCCATGGATTATACAGCCCATGAAATTCTCCAGGCCAGAATACCAGAGTGAGTAGCCATTCCCTTCTCCAGGGGATCTTCCCAACCCAGGAATCAAACTCAGGTCTCCCACATTACAGGTGGATTCTTTATCACCTGAGCTACCAGGGAAGCCCTAGAAAATCTATAAATATAGATGGATAATTCACTGAAAGACTTCAAAAGAGCCTATTCTAATAATAGGATTCTAGAGGGACATACTTTGACTTTGTCCAAATACAGAGGATGTAGGAAACCAAGTCACACAGGAAGCCCTTATGTCTGGAGATAGAATGGTGACCTTTGAAAAATATGGCTTCACATTTCTCCAGTTTCCTGTTGGACTGAAGAAAGGATATTTTTTAGTTCCCGTGGTGTCTTCTTAGCTTTGACTGTCTTTCTCCCTTCTTACTCATGCAAGTCCCCACCATCAGTTCTTTTTTCCCCATTGGTTTGTCTTTTTCTCCCCCATTATCTCATATGGCCCTCTCTTTATCACCTTATTCCCAAATTGGCCTCCAGGTCTTCCTACCTAGAGTAGGAATTTCACTGTGCGTGTGCTACAAGAGGAGTCTTCCTAAGATATGCCTTTTGTCATGATGGCTGTCTCCTCAAAAACATTTCATCTTCTCTGTTTTCCTCCTTAATCAATTCTGGTTTTCTCTGATAATCTGTTCAAGTCCTTTGATTGGCTGTTTCTCACTACAATTTGGTCCCTACTCTTTCTTAGTCCGAATGCCTGGATATGTCACTTTGGCCCCCATATTGGCCTCCTTCAGCTGTATGCACTGCTTGATCACACTCCTGGCTCAGTTTTGATCTTTTATTGACTGAGAATGCTATACTTCATCCTTTATGTTCACCAACTGAAATTCAAATTATTATTCTAAAGTTCATCTCAAGTCTTGACATACTCTTAGGTCTACCTCATGTCTACTATCCACTTTACTTTAAAAAATTATTTTCTTTCTGAATTTGTTATATATGTATATAGCCTTATGAAGGAATGTGTGTGCATATGTGTGTGCTAAGTTGCTTCACATCATGTCCACCTCTTTGTAACCCCATGGACTGTTTAGCCCACAAGGCTCCTTTGCCCATGGGATTCCTCTAGGCAAGAATACTGGAATGAGTTGCTATGCCCTCTTCCAGGGAATCTTCCTGACTCAGGGATTCAACCCTTGTCTCTTGTATCTCCTGCATTGGCAGGGGTGTTCTTTACCCCCAGTAGCACCTGGAAAGCCCATGAAAGACTATACTGTTCTTCAATGCCTGCACACAGTTTGCAAATTTAACATATCACAATATAGAAAGGATATGATACTCTTCTAGTCATTCACATTGTCAACAAATATTTATTATATTCCCCCTACATGCTTGCTATTATTCTGGACAATACGGGCACAGAGAGCAAGACAGGTAAAGACACATAGTCTTATGGGACTTACTTATGGTGGGAGAAGACAGTCTGTACTTGGACAAGGTGATAAGTGGTAGGAATTGAGGTAAGAGAAGTAGGCACGGCCAGATTGGGAAGAAATTTGAAAACTATGAAGCTAGGAAAAATAGCATGATGATTTCTCTTCCTTCTCCTCATCCCTCTCTCCTCTCTGTCTCCTTCACTAAGCTAAACAGTATAGATTTTATCTTAAGTGCAATGGATGATCACTGATTTCTATGTGGAACAAGGATTGTAGGAAGGCAAGAGCAGGAGCAAAAGGGACACCCAGAAATCTAGGTATGAGATGCTGGTGTCTTGGGCTGAGATGATAGTAATGAAGTTGGAGGGATTGTTTTGTGTGTTAACCCATGACCTCTCCTACCATATTAAAAGCAAACCACCACAGACACCATATCTTAATCCAGGAGGTATTGCATAGGTAAAAGAATGTAACAGATGGTCCATATATATCTGCTGGCAAGAGTAGTTGGATTTAATGTTATCTTTGCTTATTTGAAAAAGGGTAATTTGTGAGGTTGAAGACTGCATTGACCATTCTTTTTGTTAAATATTTCCCTTCATTATTGTGATGGATACTTGACAATTTATTTGTTAGATTTTTACAGGCACAGTGATAGTCAGTCAAAACAGAGCCAAGCTACTGAATTGAAACTTCCCTAAGTTTTTAAAATTTTAGACGTGTCCTAAATGTGTCACAATAATTTAAGGACTTTTAATAAGAAAATCTCAAGGCAGTGTAGGATAACTGAACATTTTTGTCTTCCTGCAAGTATGTTTCTTTTTAGCCCAATCTGTTTGCTTGTATATATATCTCTCTAAATACCATGGTAATGTTTCAAATAATTATATAGTCCTCAATGTATAGTTTTTGAGTAGGATGTGCCAGTGATTAAAAATCTGTGTATGGAACTAAAACTGCTGCTTACGAAGGTTGCTAAGTCTCAAGAATGTGCTTGGGTGTGTAATTCATATTTCCTTTTATAACTGCAACTTGACTATTTGAAAACTAACTTTTCCAAAGTAACAAAAGAAAATTAATGCTCACGAAAGAAAGGCATACACATAAGAAATTTGATCCAAAGCTCTAAGTGATCTGCTGCTGAGAGATCAATGATATAATTGATAGAAAACCTGAGATATCAGGTTTCCTGTGCAGAATTTTTCTGAAAAAGTTATATCCAAAAGAGAAAAAAAAATGAAATAATAGATACAAAAGCACTTTGAAGAAACAAAGAAGTGTATACACATTTGGCACTTTATCAGAACACCTCATTTCTTCATCCAGAACAGTTTTAAGCCCCTAGATGCTAAAGAAAAATTCATTTGGAATGGTCGATTAAATGTCAAGATCCATTTCACCACCCTAAATGTCTTCTACTACCTTGTTTTAATGTATAGAAGGAAGTCTCAGTGGGAGGAGCATTCTTCAACATGTCTTAAATTCCACTTGAAAAGAAATATATTTCTAACCAAATGGTTCATTAACCAAACATTTTCCATGCCTGAATTGTGGGCCCATTGGAATAACAGTTTCACAGATGGACAGGGTGCTAGAGAGCATATGGTCTAATTCCCTCATTGTCACATAGTAGCAGAAAGCAGGCTGGGTTCCTGTGACAGAGAAAGGAGTGGACAATTGAAAGGGGATGCAGGTACTACATTTTCTCAACTCACATAAGCACTGTTTACTGCAGCAGCGCTAGGATTCAACCTCAGTTCTGAAGCTGAGGCCAGGACTCCTCAGCGACACCCTGCCTGTTTGCTCACCCTCATGTTACTGTATATTATTAAAGCCATGAACTCAACTGTAGAGAATCAGATAAACGTGTTTCAATGAATTTACTATGTTCCAGCGACCATTCCAAACCCTCTATACCTATTCAATTGTTTCATCATTACCACAACCCTATGAGGTACAGACCATTGTCATTTCTGTTTTACAGATGAGGAAACTTGGCTTTAGGGCTGTTTAGTTATTCATCAGAAGCTACTGAATGGTAGAGTATAGATACGATTCCACACAATAGGGAGACTACATACTTGCTCACTACTTTGTTTAAGGTTTCCAAAGTAATTAACTAAAATTATAATTAGTTAAGTAATGAACACTTATGAAGTCAAACAAATTATGTCCTTAAAAAACTGTATATAAAATTATAATAACTGGTTTTTGATTTAGAATAATAATAATTTTTCTTTCAGTATTCGGGGTTCAAATATATCATCAAAGGGAAGTCTGAGAGATCCTTTGCTAATTTGGGGAGCATATTTCTTGATTCAGATAGTCATGTGAATGACTGTATCTGGTTCAATCATGTCTCTATCTCTAGTTATCAACACAGTACTTGGAACATTGTAGGAGCTCAGTAGTATCTGTTGAATGAATGAAAGATTGTAATGTGAGATGAACTATTGAATTATAAACAAGTTTTATGCCTAAAAATGCTAAATATTATTTTATTAAGCAACTCTGGTGACTTGGAATGATTCATGTAGTTTCCCAATATTGCCTAATTCCTAAAATATACTTTACATAATAAGCTTAAGCATTATAGATATTGTTAGATAAGTTTACAAATAATTTTATTGTCTTTCTGTAATTACTACATGAGTTGAATTGAACTATTTAATTTGAAACACCCAGAAATACATATTATAAGAAAATGGAATTTTATGAATCACATTTGTACTATCAGTGTATTATTTTCTTAGTAGAACAGTTCCCTACCTTTGAAAAGCAAGCCAATTTAATATTGGCTGATCAAATTAATCCACAGATTGAGACATTTTTTGCCAAAGAAAATATAAACAAGATAGTACTTTTTTGTAGTGTTTATTGAAATCCACAGTGGTAACATAGGGCTTAAATAAATATTTGTATATTCAGGGTTTTTTCTGTGTTCTTTCCAGAATATTTAAAATTGAGCTACTGATTAAAAGAACCTTCACCAGGAATCAATTCAGAGTCCTTGCAAATGATCTCAAGGAAAGTGAAAGTGAAAGTCACTCAGTTGTGTCCAACTCTTTGTGACCCCGTGGACTATACAGTCCATGGGATTCTCCAGGCCAGAATACTGGAGTGGGTAGTATTTCCCTTCTCCAGGGGATCTTCCCAACCCGGGGATTGAACCCAGGTCTCTTGCATTGCAGACGGATTCTTTTCTAGCTGAGCCATAAAGGAAGAGCCTTGATCCTTTGATCCTTTGATTCCCTTGATCCTTTTGATCAGAATTTGCTTCTCCTATTTTTGGAAGATGCTTTTCTAGCTTCAAAGAAACACATGGTTTGGAATTTTTTTAAAAAATTACATTTCATAACCATTTGTCTTCTTTCTCCACCATGCAGAAAAGGTTTCCGGTGTTTCAGGGAAGGATTGGCCAGACAGTGGTGTAAATGCCAACCTAACCTGCTTGGAGGCCCTTCCAAGGGGACCTTGGTGTTGTTGACAAGTACATACTTCACAGACAACACCATTTTACCCAGAAACCCTTGACCTGAGTATCACCGAGTTGTAACCTTACAGGAATAGAAAAGGTGTGAACATCCTTCCTCTGATCAGTAACAGGGCACTTTGCACAGAACCTCAGAGCTGGTAAAAGATGTCCGCCGGCCAGTTCATCCCAGTGTCTATGCGAACTCTATTAGCTATGCTGTGAGGAATGCCTCTTGCCCTTTGTGTTCTATGGAGTAGAACAATAGGTCACTCTCCTCCAGAATAGCTACTTACTCCTTCAAAGTTCAGTCAAAGCCCACATTTTTCCCCTCTGAATAATGTATGAGCTTCGTTCACCAAGGGCTGCTCATCTAGTATGGTGGGAACTTCCAGTCATCTTGACTGATGTCACTGAAAAAACCCATGGTTCCAACAGGAAGGCATTGTCATCTGACTTTGTTTGGCAGAGGGTTGTGGTGAAAAGGTAGGAGTGAGAAAGCTCCAGAGGCATATGTGTAGGCATGCAGCAGCCAGGAACGTGGACCTTTGAGACATCCAATTTAATACCAATCACCTCATGGCCTCATTCTAGATGGAAATACAGGCCCTGCTCCCCCATCTACAGTGGTGACCAGACGTTCTTTTGAGGTAGAACCTCCTCCATTTCCTCTTCTGAAATTCACAGCCCGGTCAGTGGTCAGCTCTCAAGCCTTGCCATTCCATGAAGTCAGTGGCACCCATGAGGAGGCCTGTGTATTGGTGTGCTAAGGCTGCCGTAATAAATTTCCCCAAACCAGATGGGTCAACACAACAGAAATTTATTCTCTTACAGTTCTAGAAGTTCTAAGTACAAAATCAAGGTGTTGGCAAAAGCCACACTCCCTCTGAATCTTCTGGGGAAGACTTCTTCCTTGCCTCTTACAGCTTCTGGTGGGTCCTGGTGTTCTTTGGTTTGGGCAGCATAACTCCATTCTCTGCCTCCATCTGTACATCACCATCTTCCCTGTGTATCTTCACATACCTTCTTAAGAACATCAGTTATTGGATTGAGGATTTAGGGCATATCTGAATCCAGAATGACCTCATCTTATTATACTGATTTCTAAATAAGGTCTCATTCTGAGTTCTAGGAGGACATATATTTTGGAGGAATGCTATTCCATCCCATATAACCTGTAAGATGCATAATTTATAGACCCCTCCCCTGACTCTTGTGTCCAGAAGTGTCTGAGAAGCATGGTTAATGCCTGACCATTCCTCAGGATGGGAGTGAGATGCTTCTAAGCGTTATATCCCACTTCTGCAGGCAGAAGGAAAAATCTATGCTTGCATGCCTGCGTCTCCTGAGTGGAATGGTTTTCCCTCCAGATAAGTTTCCAAATCTACATCCTTCAGGGCCCTCCTCTCATACCACCTTTTCCTCGAAGCTGTTTTTCCCAGGGGATGTTATTGATATTTGACCCTATAGTTTGAGGGAGTTTCATGGATTTGGAACTTCTCAAGGTCACCAAAGGTCTACTGTCTCAAGATCTCCATGTAGGAGGGACACAGAACCGTTAGTGAAGAATCATAAAATCACAAAGTTTGTAGAAACTTTAGGTGTTAGTCAATCAAACCTTTATGTAAAATGATGCCTTAAATTTATTAGTTAGCATATCAAGCAAGAATGACCTATAACACAAGCTATTCACCTAAAGCAGGGTCTATGAAGGATGGAGAAGTCTGTTACAGAGTAGGTGAGCCCCAAACAAGCCTCATGTGTTTTCTAATTTTGCTTCAAATTATCCCTGAAGCTCACAGTGACCTTGTTTTATCATCTCAGTTCTCGTGTACCTAAAAATCAATGTGGGTGTTGTATTTATTCATTGTGTCATAGTTTGCCAGTACTTGCCCACTTGAACTCGTGAAGCCTTCTAAGAGTGGAGAAATGTGAGGGGGTGGAGTGGAGGTGAGGTCATCATGGCCTATGCTTAGGTTCCAAAGAACACACTGGTCCTCTCATGTTTTGCAAACCAGTTGGGGAAAAGTGGGAAAAGCGTTCTCTAGGGGAGTGGCTCTAGATTTGAATGTTAGAAGAAAATTCCTCTAGCATTTTCTTTTCTTTCCACTTTTTATTATTATTAATAATGCTGCTATGAATATTTGGATACAGGTTTTTATGTGGACATATGTTATTAGTTCTCTTAGTGTGAAATTGCTGAGTCATATGGTAACTAGTTTAACATTTTGTTTGAATTGGAGGATAATTGCTTTACAAAGTTGCATTAATTCTGCCATACAACAGCATAAAAATCATCCAGAAGTATACATATATGCCCTCTCTCTTAAGCCTCCATCCCACCCACCACTCCAGGTCATCACAGAGCACTGAGCTGACCTCCCTGTGTTATACACCAGCTTTCCACTAGCTCTCCATTTTACACATGGCAGCATATATATTGTCAGTGCTACTCTCTCAACTTGTCCCACCCTCCCCTTTCCCCACCATGTCCACACGTCCATTCTCTCAGTCTATGTCTCTACTCCTGCCCTGGAACTAGGTTCATCTGTACAATTTTTATAAATTCTACATAAATGTGTTAATATACAATATTTGTTTTTCTCTTTCTGACTTACTTCACTCTGTATGACAGGTTCTAGTGTCCTTTGACAGAGGAATGGATAAAGAGACTGTGATACATATATACAAGGGAGTATTGCTCAGTCATTAAAAGGAATGCATTTGAGTCAGTTGAACTAAGATGGACAAACCTAGAGTCTGTTATACAGAATGAAGTCAGAAAGAGAAAAAACAAATACCATATATTAACACGTGTACATGAAATCTAGAAAAATGGTACTAATGAGTCTATTTGCAGGGTAGGAATGAAGATGGAGATGTAGAGAACGTACTTGTGGACACAGCAGGGGAAGGAAAGGGTGGGATGAAAACTCCTCTAGCTTAATTACCTCTTTCTATTACCTTTGTAGACTGATCAACATGTGATCTTTCCTGTCAGAATACTTTTAGTTGTGACTAATGAAAGACCCAAGTAAAAGCATCCTGTAAAACAGGGGGTTTATTACCCCTATAAATAGATTTCTTGAGTATGGGCACTTTCTAAGGTTGGTTGATTTTGTAGCTTAATAATATCCAGGAGCTGGGTGCTTTTGTCTTTCTTCTCTAACTTGGCCGTGTTTTGCTGGTGGTCTCGATATGGCTGAGGTAGATCCAGGTAGTACGTGCAGACATGAAGACCAACTTTATGAACCTGTACTCAATACATCTCCTGAAGCTTCAGGTTCTGAAGAATCTCCTCTGTGTGGGCTAATGCTCTGTGGTCTCCATCTGGAAATTCTTAATGATTTTACATTGAATTTCTGTTTGGTAAGTGAAGTTCAGTATGACAAAGGAATATGCACCAAGGGCTTGGAGCCTTAACTCATACACAGTCCTACTTCACAACCTGGACTGGTCAGGTTCTAGACCACCTGCTCCCTGACCCCTGCCAAACTCTTTACTGCCATCCTTTGCCTCTAGTGGGGGTCTAGATGTGGGTGTGGGGAGGGTCAGGGTAATGTATGCTCTGCATGCTGAGTTGCAGGGTGAGTCTTCCAGGTGCCTATGAGGGTCCCAAGGCTAAATACCTAATGCTACCCACCATGACAGTGGAGAGAGAGACAGCTGAAGAAAGGAAGATCTTCACATTTTAAGTTTTCACTGGGTCCCACAAATTATATGGATTTCTGTAGTGGCTCAGAGGTAAAGAATCCACCTGCAATGCAGGAGATGCAGGAAACACAAGGTTGATCCCTGGGTCAATAAGATCCCCTGGAGAAGGAAATGGTAACCCATTCCAGCATTCCTGCTGGGAAAGTCTCATGGACACAGGAGCCTGACAGGCTAAAGTCTGTGGGGTCACAAAGAGACAGACAGGACTGAGCGACTGCATGTGTACATACATGCACACACACAAATCATATAACTTTCTCTTATGCAGAGTTCCAGCAAAGGAAACAAAGTTTCTGTTGCATCTCTTCTCTCTCTCAAGGAGTCTTTTTCAGATACTCCAGGTAGATTTTATTTCTACATAGCCCAAATTTAGAGGCTATGTCCATTCTTTAGGCAATCACTGGCCAGAGACAGAGACTACCCTGAATGGCATAGATCAATAGAGATTCACCTTTGGGCTGGAGATAATTTCTATCCCTGAACCCATGGCTGCTCCAGACATCAGAACAAAGTTAGAGATCTGCCAGCATGGAAATATGGGACTGAGGTGAAGTGGGAGTTAGGATCAAGGTAAAAAGCCAATAGTGGCTGTCACACTCTTTTCTCCCTGATTCACCTCCATTTTCATTGCATAATATCAGCTAGAGAGGCCATGGGATACTCAGAAATAATTGAAGCCAATGCTTTGCTGGTTATTTTAGCAGTGGGAACTTTTATTCAAATGGAATCACAACAACAGAAGGCAAGAAGAATAAAAGGAAGCTTCTTTAGTTGAAAAAGATGGATATTGTTTGGGTCCCAACCAATCAG
This sequence comes from Cervus canadensis, assembly GCF_019320065.1. NCBI lineage: Eukaryota > Metazoa > Chordata > Mammalia > Artiodactyla > Cervidae > Cervus > Cervus canadensis. Next base: position 31,578,124 of record NC_057400.1, on the reverse strand, counting down.
TTCAGTTCAGTTCAGTCACTCAGTCATGTCTGACTCTTTGTGGCCCCATGACTGCAACCTGGCAAGCCTCCCTGCCCATCAGCAACTCCCGGAGCTTACTCAAACTCGTGTCCATTGAGTCGGTGATGCTATCCAACCATCTCATCCTCCATCATCCCCTTCTTCTCCTCCAGCCTTGAATTTTTCCCAGCATCAGGGTCTTTTCAAATGAGTCAGCTCTTCCCATCAGGTGGTCAAAGGATCGGAGTTTCAGGTTCAACATCAGTCTTTCCAATGAATGTTCAGGACTGATTTCCTTTAGAATGGACTGGTTGGATCTCCTTACAGTCCAAGGGACTCTCAAGAGTCTTCTCCAACACCACAGTTCAAAAGCATCAATTCTTTGGTGCTCAGCTTTCTTTATTGTTCAACTCACATCCATATGACTACTGGAAAAACCATAGCTTTGTCTAGACGGACCTTTGTTGGCAAAGTAATGTCTCTGCTTTTTAATACGTTGTCTAGGTTGGTCATAACTTATCTTCCAAGGAGCAAGAATTTTTTAATTTCATGGCTGCAGTCACCATCTGCAGTAATTTTGGAGCTCCCCAAAATAAAGTCTTTCACTGTTTCCATTGTTTCCCCATTTATTTGCCATGAAGTGATGGGACCAGATGCCATGATCTTAGTTTTCTGAATGTTGAGTTTTAAACCAACTTTTTTCACTCTCCTTTCACTTTCAAGAGGCTCTTTAGTTCTTCTTCACTTTCTGCCATAAGTGTGGTGTCATCTGCATATCTGAGGTTATTGATATTTCTCCCAAAAATCTTGATTCCAGCTTGTGCTTCATCCAGTCCAGCATTTTGCATGATGTACTCTGTATATAAGTTAAATAAGCAGGGTGACAATATACAACCTTGACGCACTCCTTTCACGATTTGGAGCCAGTCTGTTGTTCCATGTCCAATTCTAACTGTTGCTTCTTGACCTGCATCTAGATTTCTCAGGAGGCATGTCAGGTGATCTGGTATTTCCATCTCTTGAAGAATTTTCCAGTTTGTTGTTATCCACATGGTCAAAGGCTTTGGCATAGTCAATAAAGCAGAACTGGAACTCTCTTGCTTTTTCAATGATCCAACAGGTGTTGGCGATTTGATCTCTGGCTCCTCTGCCTTTTCTAAATCCAGCTTGAACATCTGGAAGTTCTCAGTTCACGTACTGTTGAAGCCTGACTTGGAGAATATTGAACATTAGTTTGCTAGTGTGTGAAATGAGTGCAATTATGCAGTAGTTTGAGCATTCCTTGGCATTGTCTTTCTCTGGGATTGGAATGAAAACTGACCTTTTCCAGTCCTGTGGCCACTGCTGAGTTTTCCAAATTTGCTGGCATATTGAGTGCAGCACTTTCACAGCATCATCTTTTAGGATTTGAAATACCTCAACTGGAATTCCATCACCTCCACTAGCTTTGTTCTTAGTGATGCTTCCTAAGGCCCACTTGACTTCACATTCCAGGATGTCTGGCTCTAGGTGAGTGATCACACCATTGTGATTATCTGGGTCATGAACATCTTTTTTGTATAGTTCTTCTGTGTATTCTTACCACCTCTTCTTAATATCTTCTGCTTCTGTTAGGTCCATACCCAACCAATCAGGAAACCTAATTATCCCTAATGAAAGTCTACCAAACCAATCCAAGGGTATCTGCTTAAGTGTTGTGCTCTGAAAAATGTTTCTGTGCCATTTGACTTCATTTTTTTTTAGTTCATATTTTTTAAAAAAATATCCTCAGAGTTGATGGTTGGTAAGACACGTGCACTGCAGCTTACTTAGTTTTCTAACTGGAGTGCCACATTTTTTTCCCTCTTTCAAGACATATAAAGCAAACTAACCCATCAGAAGTGATATGAAAAACAATTAGTGTTTTTACAGTTTAATTCTTGCTTTTATCTAGGACTTGGCATCTTACAAAACCTTCTGATGTTTTGACTCCTATACTTAATTTCTAAAACACCAAAAGCACATTAAAGTCCCTAAATGCTTGGGATTGGATGACGGGCTTTACTGGCAGAATGTTACTGGATAAGAAACCGAGTTGGAACTTAACTTGTTTTCTTTCCACATCAAACTCTCAGCTGCTGGGCAGGGAGATATTACATCTTTCTTTAATCGTTGTCCCAGAGGATTTTTATGCCAGTCATTCAGTACCAACTACTCAGGTACACTCCCACAGAGGTCCAAATACAACCAACTGAGAATATCCAGAGAGGAGAGCCAAGGCTGGCTGTATACTTGGGCTTAACAGAAAACATTTGGTGACCTGGAAGGGCCTCAACAGAGAGTGTCCTGACCCCTCCACATTCTGTTCACCACTCCAACATGGAACAAATTCGTACACCACCAGCCTCATCCCAAAAATACACACTGGAACCCACAAACTGCACTCCTGTGTCCGTTCAGTTAGAGACTGTGTCGATTGCTTCCCAGGAATTCTGAAAATGAAGAGCAGAGTCTGAGGTTTTCACCACAAAGTCTCCACCAAGATTAACACAGCTGCCTAAGAAAGACAGGGACTCAGACGGGTGAAACTCTTGCCACACATTTCCCTGAGTGGAGGAGAGGGAAGCACCAATGCATACTGCAGCATCTTTCCAGCCTTTCTGTGATTCTCAGAATAGGGCTGTAGTTCAGCTAGGCCTGGGGCACCGAGGCTGGAGATATTTTTACACTGACTGTCAGGATTTCTTAGCTTTGCTCTAATCTTAGGTCAATGGCAGCAACTAGCCAAGGCCAGTTACTTAGGAGGAATGTGCCAAGAGGACGAGGCAAGCGATAGGTTAATGATAATAAAAAAGGAAAGGAAATCCAAACCTTCAAAATAATGTTTGAAATATCTTCATTTTTAGAACAGGATGGAAAACAAGAATTGCACTTGGACCTGCAATTTCTAGGTTGTCAAGCTGGCTCCATCATTTTGAATGGTATCAGATTATGGTGGAGATACACGACTTATCTAAAATCATACCATAACAACACAAAAGCATACTTGTGAGAGTGCTTAGTAGACTAGGAAGATGATTTTCTTATTCGGTCCAAACTCCTCATTTCCAGAGTCACACTGAAACTCAGGGAGGTTGAGTGAATTGCCCTGAGTCAAGTGACTGCAGTCTCCTGCTCTCAGTCCAGTTGCTATGAAGCACATGGCCCAGAGCAGATTCTTCTTGCATTAGTAACTTTGCCAAATACATTACTGTGCATGTAATATAAGCAGTTACTATCTGTCTGGAAACCAGCGTCATTCACTACATTAGGCCATGGATGGGACCTCTTTGAAATGGACATTTTCCTGTAGCTTGGATCATTTAGGTGGTTTTGGAACTCATAGATTTGCATAAACACACAAAAAGTATATTATGCATCTCCTGTGTCCAGTCAGAATCAGCTGACATTTTCTTCTAAGACCAGAGGGACCAGAGCAGCCACAAACTGGTGATGAACAGATGACCCAGAGCTGGGGGAAGCTTGTGAGTATTGCCTGTAAAAACTAGGCACATGTCATCATCCTTCCCAGGCACTCTGGGCTATGCCAGTGTCATGGCAGTGTCATGGTCATCTTGGCCCCCAGCCATCAGGTGTGGGGTGACAAGTCTAGGAAGCAACCACAGCTTGAACGGAGGGGATGAGTCACGGAGAAACTAAAGTCTGGTGCAATTTCTTTGATAACATTGAGGAAAATAATATTAGGGCAGTGGGGAATAATTTCTAATCAAGAAAGGGGACTATGTGATGGAGGAGTACATCTTTGATTTTTGTAATATCTAAAAAATATGAGATCATTTGGCCCCCAGTTTTGCTGCTACCTGATATAAACCTGTTTGAGTTGAATACAAGCATCTTTTTGACTTGCTAAATCTTGGCCATGACATGCAATTGAGTCAGTCCTGCCAGCCATGGGGTTTTACTACCAAGGAGTCAGCACACTTTTTCACTGAAGGGTGAGACAGTGACTATTTTAGGCTTTGGGGCTGTATGGTTTCAGCACTTTTAAACCTTGCCATTGTAGTATGAAAATAGTGATGGTCAATTTGTAAAGAAATGGGCATTGCTGTGTTCATGGGGCCATAGTTTTATCAGTCTCTGTTCTAATAGTTCTGAAATTTCTGGAGTTACAATAGAGGGTGAGAGGGCAGATCTTAATGCATTCTGGGAAGTGTTTAACCTGGAAGAGAACCACAGAAGGATGGAAGAAGAGCGTTGAGTTTTATGCTCATCCTAGACATCTTTAGGTGCCTGGAGAGAGGGAGATTTGGAAAGTCCTGGTCACATTAATGGTTCACTGAGGATCCAGTAGAAATGTCCCAGATACTCTGTGTGAGTTGGTTAAATGGATTCTCTCACCACAATTTGCAAGTTCTTTTCACTAAAGATAGTAGATGTCATTTGAAGAGAGTTTCATCTACTAATTCCATCCTGCTGCCATCTTGAAAAACACTGAACCTCCTTTGACATCGTTTTATAGATGCCAATGAACATATATTTTGAACATATACCTCAGAGTGTGGTTAAATATAATTTTGGCCAGTGCAATGTACCTCTCAGACATAGAGACAAATGGCCTGAATGACGAGCTCATGCTCTGTGTGTGTGTATTTGGGCGTGTATATGCATGTGTGTAACAGAAAACAATATCATCTGACTAAAGAGAAGGCTTGGTGCCAGATGCCATTCTGGCTGAGACAAGCGCACAAGTGAACAACCTAACCTCAGGCTCCAATTCCTCCTCCCCTAAGAATTTATGAAAAGACAGAAAGGGCTGTTTAGCTTCAGAGAATGGGATACAGTGCTGACATGCATCTTCCCCAGTGTCCAGATCGAAGCAGTTGCAGCCCAATGTCAGTGACAGTTCTGCTCCTGCCCTGTGCCAGTGCATCCCAGAAGTCAGAGGAGGCAACTCTGTGGGACTTCCAGGATGCGGGGACTGGACAGGAGGGGGAGAAAAGCGTGCATTACAGAACCCTAGGAGACATCTTCTGGAGGCCGAAGATTTCTGAGCTGCTCCAGCGGCAGAGGGAGAGCCCACGTTCATCAGTGATAAACTTACCCAGTTTTCCTCTTACTTAAAACTTAGGAAAAATAAATGAGGTAATGGAGAAGAAGACTTTGATCTGTGCTGCAGAAGAAGAGCCCAAATCTCAGGGACCCCAGTTTTCCATTTCTTCCAAATATTTGCCTATATAGCACAAAGTGAATTGTTCACCAAGTAATAGTATTTTTACATTACGTACACATTATAGAACCTTTCAAACATACAAGAATATACAAAATATAAAAGCCCCTCTATATTCACTATGTAAATCTATTGAGCACTAACATATCTACCATGCTTATGTCATTTTTTTAAAAGAAATATGTGCTTATTCACTCAGTCGTGTCCAACTCTTTGCGACCCCATGGACTGTAGCTCACCAGGCTCCTCTGTCCATGGGATTCTCCAGGCAAGAATGCTGGAGTGGGTTGCCATTCCCTTCTCCAGGGGATCTTCCTGACCCAGGGACTGAACCCTGGTCTCCTGCATTGCAGGCAGATTCTTTACCATCTGAGCTACAAGGGAGGCCCAAATAAATATTACAGACACAATTAAAGCCCTGCATAACACTCTTTCTCTCTTTTCCCCTGCTGTGTTCACAGTGGTTAACTCCAGTAATTCCTGAGTTTGGTATGTATCCTTTTGTGCTATTATACATACATAGTATATATTAGTAATCTGTAGGCATATTTGGTATGTTTTCACTTTTTATGAAAATTATACCATGATATCTATTTTCAACCTACTTTTCTGCACATTATGTTTTAAGAAAATTTCTGTAGTGGTACATAGAACCCTAATTCATATATTTTAATTGTTGTATAGTATTCTGTTTTGTATACACAATTAAACTGGAAAATGGACATTCATTCAATATTGAAAAAAAATTTGAGTGTCCCCTGTGCTTCATATTATTTTACATTCTGAGAATATAGAAGTGAATAAAATATACAGTGTCCTACCCTCACGGAATTGCCATCTAGCAGTGGAGATTGTCAGGAGAAATATCAACAACCTAAAGCATCTGCCTGCAATGTGGGAGACCTGGGTTTGATCCCTGGGTCAGGAGGATCCCCTGTAGAAGGAAATGGCAACCCACTCCAGTACTCTTGCCTGGAAAATTCCATGGATGGAGGATTCTGGTGGGCTACAGTCCATGGGGTCGCAGAGTCGGGCATAACTAAGTGACTTCACTTTCTCTCTTTCTAAGAGGAGAGTGAAAAAGCTGGCTTAACACTCAATATTCAAAAAACACCAGATCCATCCCGGAACATGCTGGACTTTTAAAAATTTCACCAAATCTGTTTGCCTTTGTGTTTTCCTAGTTATTGGTTACTTGGAAAATGTTTTCATATATATTTGTTGGCCAGTAAGTTTTCCTCCTCTGTGATTCACATCCTTTCCTCCTTTTTCTACTAGGCTATTCATTCTTCTTATTCATCTATTGAACTACTTTTTTTTCATCAGTACTAATCTTTTGGCAGTTGTGTACAGATATCATATCCCAGTCTGTTGCTTGTCTTCTAACTTTATTTGTACTTTTTGTTCTACAGACATTAGACAAAAATAGACATTTTAAGACATGGCAATATTTTCCCTTATAGTTCACACATTTTTGTCTTAAGACTTCTATTTTGAGGCCATACAGTATCATAGTTTCCTATATTTTTTAAAATTTATTTTTAATTCCAGGATAATTGCTTTACAGTATTGCATTGGTTTCTGCCAAACATCAAAATGAATCAGCCATAAGTATACATATGTCCCCTCTCTCTTGAACCTCCCTCCCACCTCCCTCCCTATCCTATCCCCCTAGGTTGTTGAGTTCCTTGAGTCATACAGTGAATTCCCATTGGCTACCTATTTTGCATACAGTAATGTGTATTTCCATGTTAGTCTCTCCATGCATCCCACCCTTTCCTTCCTCTCCCCCTCCACCACATCTGAAAGTCTGTTCTCTATGTCTGTGCCTATTATACAAAGTGAAGTAAGTCAGAAGGAGAAAAACAAATATCATATACTAATGCATATATATGGAATCTAGAAAGATGGTACTGATGAAATCATTTGCAAGGCAACAATGGAGTTTCCTGTATATTTTAATACAACTTTTCCTGTTCGCATGGCAGTCTGAACTTTACCTGTTGTTGATTTACTTGAAACCACATTAGTGATTTTTATTTTATTGTTATTTACATTTTATTGTGACTGTATATCCATGTATTGAATGGTCCTTCAGGCCACTGGCCTACAGACACCTTCATAAACACACCACCCTTCCTTTTGCAATACATACTCCTGTACTGAAGAAGAAGGGGGCTGAGAGCGATATTTATACGTCACTGTGAGGGTCCCTGATGGCCTGTGAGTGGGCTCTAGAGCTGCCCAACACAACCGTAGGGGGAAATTCGAGAATCTCTCCTTGTGCGTTTATGTGGCAATTAAACTTTGGAGAAAACTTTTTGACAGAAGACCTATTTAAAACTATAAGTGAATTAGTCATGCCAAGGCTCGTGTGCTATTATCTTGAGCTCCAGCCTTCAGAATAAATCACAGCCAAGGTACAGACCAGAGCCAACCATCAAATTTCAAATATCCTAGGATTGAGAAATGTAATTAGTTGACCTACAATAAACACATTTTGTCACTTAGGGGTGTTTTGCTCTGCTTCCTGCAAACTGTGAGACATGTGCATGATAAACCTCATACATTATTAAAGCAGTTTGTTTTCTTAAAAAAAAAAAATAATAACTTGGCAGAATAATATTGGAATTAAACCAAAAATTCAACCTTCTGGACTTTAGAATGGCACAGATCCAGACCAAGATTCAAGAAAAAAAATAACAACTCTCAGTTATTTTAATTAAGAACCAAAACAATCAGCAATTTGAAGAAAAACTTCACAAATAGCCTCACGATAGAGATTTCTGTTAATGGAAATACCATGGAAATGCTAACAAAGAAAAAGAGACTGGAATCTACCCTTTACTGGACATTTAGTATTGGTTAGTCATCATATAAAGCACTCCTACATACGCTGTGCCATTTAAAACTTACCACGGCCTTTAAAACATTATTAAAATTCCCATTTCAAGGGTGAGAAAATGAGATTTAAAAACCTTGATAAACCTGTCCAAGATGCAGAGTCGGTAAATTGTAGGTCAGGGATTCTGACTCAGATCTGCATTGACCAATGTCTTTGCTCATCCATTTTCTACCATGGCTTCTGGTTCTAGCACTTGGATGTGTTGGCTCTAAGAATCGTTCAAAGACCATATTAATTTTAGGACCAGGGGTCAAGCTATAGCTCAAGACTGAATGTGTGTGACACCCCCAAGGATGTCCTAAGTCTGCTCTGGAATACACCCAACCGATGGCTGACCCCAGCACCACCCAGCCTCTGACATCCACACAATCTTTACCCAGAATTGTGGGATCCTATTATTGGGTGATCTCTAAACTGCGTCAGTGGGATTCCACTCCACACTACAAATCCCATGATCCCTCCAAAATCTCTAAAACCGGATATACACTAAGATGTAGGATGTTTGGATATTAGAGAGATAATACACTATGCTATCAATCATTGCAGAACACCCACAGGTAGGAGGCAGCAACTCATAACCTTGTAATTATATTGACATTTCTGCTGTGAAACAATGGCTATTCAGACTAAATAAGAAAAAACAAGATAATTAATGGACCTGTCAGTTCAGGTAAGACTTCATTGCTAAATGAGTTGGAAATACTTTTGGGTTTAGAGTTTTGGGGATTTCAGAATGCAGATAATAGACTGTGCACCCTTTAAAAAAAAAAACCAAAAAACTGAATGCTTCTGGAAATCTGTAGTTACTATTTGCAGGGGAGCAGAATTGTCAGTATGACTTGAACTCTGAATAGTTCAGTACTTCGCTGTTGACAGAACTGTTTTTATACATTATTTCATCTTAGAGCAACGATCTGAGAGATTTTTATTCTATTTTATTGACAAGGCTGCTCAAGCTCAGAGAGCTTGAGAAACTTGCAGATCACTTAGCCGGGAAATAGTAAGACTATACTTACATTCTTTGACCTCTATAGGAGATTTGCTAAAATCTACAGATCCTACTTCCAATTTTACCCTTTCCTACTGTAGGACCTTGTAAGCCACTTGAGTAGGAAAAACTCAGCCCTCCTATATTTCTCCTTTACTCTCACACAACTACCACAGTCACAGCATCTGTGATATCAGATGTGTGAGGGGTTTTTCACACACCAGTCAATTCTGTGACACCAGCTGGGCTTCCCACAGTTTCACTGAAATCAGACACTTTCCATCTAGAGAGTGTCATATCCCACAGGTTAAGGGCTCAGCGCTACAAGACTGCACCCCCACCCATCCACTTCAGATGCCAATCCTAAATCCAGGTTGTTACCTGTGTTTCTGATCAACTGGCCATAAATCTGAGGTTCTCACAACCCCCTTTGTGGTAGTAGTGGTGGTGGTTTAGTCACTAAGTCATGTCTGACACTTGTGACCCCATGGACTGTAACCCGCCAGGCTCCTCTGTCCATGGGATTCTCCAGGCAGGAATACTGGAGTGGGTTGCCATTTCCTTCTCCAGGGGATCTTCCAGACCCAGGGATTGAACCCAGGTCTCCTGCATTGCAGGCAGATTCTTTACCAACTGAGCTATGAGGGAAAACCAATCCCTTTCATGGGTTCATTTAAATTCCTAGAGCATCTCATAGAACTCAGGAGCAGTTACTGTTTACCACTTTGTTATAAAAGGATATGACAGGGACTTCCCTGCTGGTCCAGTGGCTAAAACGCTGTGCTCCTAATGCAGGGGCCCAGGTTAGGAGCCCTGGTCAGGGAACTAGATCCCACATGCCACAACTGAAGATCCTGTGTGCTGCAACTAAGACCTGGTGCAGCCTAATTAGTTAATTATTTTTTTAAAGTATATGATAAAGGATACAGCTGAACATCCAGATGGAAAAGATGCTTAGGGCAAGGTACATATGGGAAAGAATACAGAACTCCCATGCTTTCTCTGATAATGCCACTCTCACACTCCTCTACTTGTTCTCCAGCCCCAGAAACTTTCCAACCCCCATACTTTGGGGATTTTTAAGGAGGGTCATCATGTAGTCATGCTGCTGCTGCTAAGTCACTTCAGTTGTATCTGACTCTGTGCAACCCCATGGACAGCAGCCTCCCAGGCTCTTCTGTCCACAGGATTCTCTAGGCAAGAATACTGGAGTGGGTTGCCATGCCCTTCTCCCATGTAGTCATAATCGATCATTAACTCGATTTCCAGCCCCTCTCCATTAGAGGTTGGGGGATGAGACTGAAAATTACAATCTAAGCGTGACTTTGTGACCAGTCCCCATCGAAAAGCCTTCCAGTGGACATGTCAGTTCAGTTACTTAGTCATGTCTGACCCTTTGTGACCCCATGGATTGCAGCACGCCAGGCTTACCTGTCCAACAGCAACTCCTAGAGCTTGCTCAAACTCATGTCCATTGAGTCGGTGATGTCATCCGACCATATCATCCTCAATTGTCCCCTTCTCCTCCTGTCTTCAATCTTTCCCAGCACCAGAGTCTTTTCCAATGAGTCAGTTCTTCACATCAGTTGGCCGAAGTATTGGAATTTCAGCTTCGGCATCAGTCCTTCCAATGAATATTCAGGACTGAATTCCTTTAGGATGAACTGGTTGGATCTCCTTGCAGTCCAAGGGACTCTCAAGTGTCTTCTCCAACACCACAGTTCAAAAGCATCAATTCTTCAGCACTCAGCTTTCTTTCTAGTCCAACTCTCACATCCATACATGACTACTGGAAAAACCATAGTTTTGACTAGACAAGCCTTTGTTGGCAAGGTAATGTCTCTGCTTTTTAATATGCAGTCTAGGTTGGTCATAACTTTCCTTCCAACGAGTAAGCATCTTTTAATTTCATGGCTGCAATCACCATCTGCAGTGATTTTGGAGCCCAAAAAAAATAAAGTCTGACACTGTTTCCGCTGTCTCCCCATCTATTTCCCATGAAGTGATGGGACCAGATGCCATGATCTTAGTTTTCTGAATGTTGAGCTTTAAGCCAACATTTTCACTCTCCTCTTTCACTTTCATCAAGAGGCTTTTTAGTTCATCTTCACTTTCTGCTATACCCCAATACAAAATAAACAGTTAAAAAAAAAAAAAAAAAAGCTATCTAGGAGCTTACCCAAAGTCACCTCTTTAGAACAAAAGACACTCCTGTCCCAAAGGAAATTCCAAGGGATTTAGGAGCTCAGAGTCAGGAACCAGATCAAAAACCAAATGTTGAACTAAAGAAGCTCTTAGTGCTCTTATCACTTCAGAAATTACAAGGGTTTTAGAAGCTCATCTCATGCCATACAACTTTGTGAAACTTTGGTTTCCTTGTCTATAACCTGGGAACAAATATCTTTTGTGCCTAATTCAAAAGGTTGTAGTGAGAAGCAGATTATAGTGTGCTATGCAAATGTAAGATCTTATTATTACTGTACATCTGCATCTGTTTGGCTCAAAACCTGCGTGGGGCTTTGTTGGTACAGAGAGTGTAGTCTGTGACTCCCTGGGGAGCTCATCAGAACTTGCAGGATGGCCAGAAGGGGACCTGCCCTCTCCTGCTGAGCCTAAGCCCATGGACACAGCTGCACAGCTCTCATTTTTAAAATTTTCAGCTGATTTCTGAGCACATGCCATTCTCATGATGTGCAGATTTTAAAGGACATCTGCCTTCATGCATGCTGGAAGAAATAAATTGGAACCTCTTTTTCAGTCTTTGGACCTCACAATATGTAATTCAGGTAATAAATATATATATATTACATGTTTTATGGTACATTTCTATGTAAAACAGAAATACATATTTGGGTGGAGGTTACCTTTCTTTTCATTGCAGTCTTCAGGACCTAACTAAAAAAGCTTCAGTGCCAAAATCTGCTTCATGAACAAAATCTTTAAAAGTGTGTCCAGAAAAATATAATAAAGAACATTATTATGCCGAGGATTCAGTTGAAATGCAGACCAAACCAATTCCCTCTTACCTAGTTTCATAGTTTATGACTTGCACTATAACATCACAGGATAAACTGGGCAAGGCTCCATTTTCTCAACACTGGCATGATGGAAATGTTATACTACATTTGTCATTTACTTCCTTCTAATTTTACACACATACCAAGCCCTACATAAATAAATATTAATTAAATATAATTTATATATGTATATATCTATTGCACTTATACATGTATATATGTACATATCTGTACATGTGTCTGATATATACACACATTCTACCAGTGGATTCAGTAAATATATATTACCTCATGTGAATTAGCTGCTTATGTGAGGCACTGGGTATAGAAAGGGAATATAACCTAGTCCCTAACCCCTAGCAGATGGACATTCATGGAAATGAATGATTTGCTTAATGTAGTATAAGAACATTAAATTTTATTTTGCAGTTTTATTGACAGTTCATTGAAATTCCATAGGAGAATAAATCTGCACAATTAGATGTAAATCTCCTAGAACCTAGGACTATAGAGATACTACTTTGTATGTGTATTTGAACACATAAGATATTGCTTTGTACATAGTAAATGCTTAATTTATATTTTACTGATCAATATTGTTTGATTTTAAAAATCTATTTAAAAATAATGAAAGATGTCATTTAGAAGTGACCAAATTTTTATATTCTTGCTACAGTGATTTCTATACAGGACCAAATCAAATTAATGTTTTTAAAATCCAGATTGTGCAGACATTGTGTTGTCTTTCATTTGTTAATAGCTCCTTAAATTCCAGAAAATAACAATTAGCACTAAATCACTTAGGTAAACGTATAAATAAAAAGAAAGAAAGGAAATGCATTAAAAATACATTTGTGATTTTAAAATGATTAGTTCATTTCTTCGCTAGCACTCTCACATTTCAAGCCAGTCTTTTTGTTTTTAGAATCAGATATAAGAAGTCATATTTCTATTGCTTTTTGAAATTCTGATAGAAGATAAGATAGGAGCAGAGCTTGAAATTCTTTTTTAAAATATGAATAAAGAGTTGTCTGTGAATTTTAGCAGACCTTGGGTAACTGAAATTTTAGCAAACCTTGACTGTGATGCCTGAGACAGAAGAGGCCAGAAATGTACCCTAGATGAAATGATAGGAAGAGAAATTCTTCTCGAAAGTGCTCAGTTAGTGGCCTTGACTTTTGTTAGCATCATGTGTTGGTAGGGTTGTGTTTAAGTACAGAGACAAAGTTGTCACCATTAATTTCTGTTTATGAGACATTCCGAAGATATTGTAGTATAAAAATAATAAACCAGCATTGTTATTTTCAGGTATGTGAGCTGCAAAGCTGACACTTTAGCCTTCTGGCCATTTTTCAAGACATTACCTAATACATTACCTCATAATGATGACTAGAGGAAAACATTTTCAAAAGCACAGTCATAAAGTTCTTCGATAAAGCCCACTTTGGGTTTTGTAGCAAAACCTAGACGTGGATCCCTAATGTAAAGGAGTTAAGAGATGTAGAATGTCTCTGCCCATGCATAACAGCATCATTCATGCCCTTCAAGACTCTCAATTTTATTTTGGGACATAAATCCTAACAGGTAGACCATGTGACCAAATTCTGCCTCAGGGAGGAAGGAGCCTAGTGAGAGGCTGTGGTCGACAGAACACCGTCACCTCTTTCTCTTTCTCTTTATCTACCTCTTTCTCTTTATGTGGTAGGAGGATGATCAGCCCAGAAGGCCTGGCTCTTGCAAGAATGCTTCTCAGGGGGCCAGTCCCCTAGAGAGGTTTGGGACGTACAGGCACAGAAGGGTAACAGTGGCCTTCAAAGATGCACTGGGAACCCACAATAAGGCTGTATTCTGATGCTTCTGCCAGAACCCGAGATAAAAGAAATTAACTGCCAACGGCTGGTCATGAGGCTCATTTTCTTTGTTGTCAGAGAGGAAAGACTATCTTCCTCATACTAGGACATTTACAGCAACATCATAATTGGCTCAGTTCTCTCCTTTGGTTGTTCATCTTCTCTTTTTCTCTTAATTTTTATCATATATCCCATGTCTCTGCCACTGCCGTTTTTTATGTAGAGTTTAGGAAAGATCATCCAGGACGGTGGTTCTCAAAGCTGGCTGTACATCAGAATCACTTGAGGACCCTTGAAGGGAATACAAATATTTGAACCTCACTGCCTAGCATTTCTGATGCAGATGATGCAGGCATCAGTGCATTCAAAATATTTACCAGGTGATTCTAATGTACAGTCAAAGTTAACAACCATTGATCTAAGGAGTTAAGGCTTTTGTGGGTAAGTAACAAGTAGCTAGTAATGTTTCTGGATATGGGAGTGTATGAGAAAGATAAATCTGGTGAAATTATGCAGAGTATGTTAGAAAAGGGAGAAACTAGAGGTGGACATCAGGGCTTTATCCATTCTATCAACATTAGAAGGGGGTTCATTCCTGGTGGCCTCATTCCCACTGCAGGTGAAATGATGCCACTCAAAATCTGTTCAAACCACAGTAAATATTTTGTTTAAATGTTATTTTAAAATGTCATCTTCTCTGGTAAAAGATATCGTACTCTCAGGATGCATTTCTGTTGAGTAGGATTTGTAATTGACAATAATTTGCACCAGTAGATAAGAAAATATACCTGGTCTATGAATTCCTGGATTAACTTTCTTTCAAACTAAGAAGTGCTGCTGCTGCTGCTGCATTGCTTCAGTCATGTCTGACTCTGTGCGACCCCATAGACGGCAGCCCACCAGGCTCCCCATCCCTGGGATGCTCCAAGCAAGAACACTGGAGTGGGTTGCCATTTCCTTCTCCAATGCATGAAAGTGAAAAGGGAAAGTGAAGTCACTCAGTCATGTCCGACTCATAGCGACCTCATGGACTACAGCCTACCAGGCTCCTCTGTCCATGGGATTTTCCAGACAAGAGTACTGGAATGGGGTGCCATTGCCTTCTCTGAAGGAGAAATGCAGATACCTTCAAATCTGTCCTCCTGTTTTTACGTTAGTTGGTGAAATTCTCCCTCAGAGAGTCTGCTGCTGCTGCTGCTGCTGCTGCTAAGTCACTTCAGTCGTGTCCAACTCTGTGGGACCCCATAGACAGCAGCCCACCAGGCTCCTCCGTCCCTGGGATTCTCTAGGCAAGAACACTGGAGTGGGTTGCCATTTCCTTCTCCATCAGAGAGTCTGATTAGAGGCCAATGAGGCTTGAGTCGATCAGTGTGGAGATGTGGGATGTAGAGAATAAAGCCATCCATTCACTGGGGTCATTGAGACCACCACTCTGCAAAGATAATCTGACTAAGAGAGAGAAATTGAGGAAAGTTGGTTTTAGAGCACATTCATGCTGCTGATGGTGGCTCAGCAATAAAGAACGCACCCCCAGTGCAGGAGACACAGGTTCAATCCCTGGGTCGGGAAGATCCCCTGGAGAGGGAAATGGCAACCCACTGCACTATTCTTGCCTGGAGAATGCCATGGACAGAGGAGCCAGGAGGGCTACAGTCCACTGGGTTACAAAGAGGGTACAAATCACTGAAGCGACTGAGCATACACACGCTGCTGATACGGAAATGCAATTACATGCTCATGTTACTCCCTTCTGCCAAGTGGAAGCAGGCAGAGAAAACTGCTTCCAGTTTGAAAGTTAAATGCTAGAAAGGTATAATAGATCTTTAATCATAATTCATTCTTTTAAAAATTCAAGTAGGTAAAATTCAAGTAGAATAAAATTAAACACTTAAAAGGAAACAATTAAGTGTCATTTAATGCATTCACAATATTATGCAACCACTATCTCTTATTCTAAAACCTTCTTGTCACTCTAAACATTGATTTACTAATTTTTGTTGTTGTTGTTCTGCTGGGTCCTCATGACAGGGCGTGGGTTTTCTCTAGTTGCTGCACGTGGAGTCTACACTGTAGCTATAGCTCCAGGTCTAGAGCTCGGGCTCAGTAGTTGCCACATGGACTTTTGCCCCATGGCAAGTGGGATCTTAGTTCCCAGACCAGGTATCAAACCTGTGTTCCCTGTGATGCAAGGCAGATTCTTGATCACTGGACCACCAGAGAAGTTCCCATTAATTCATTCTTAATTTTTTATTTATTGCTCTACATACAAACCCTGTTACACCACGTAAAATAACTATAAAGAAAAATGAAACATGGTTTATGGACATTAGAAGCAAATGTTTAATAGGGATCTTGGCCATTCTCCTCTTAAAATATAAGAAAATATATAATAAATTCTATTAAAACAAAACAAAACACAACACCAACTAAGGGAATGCTAACTTCTGACATGTGAATCCCAGTAGCATGGGTGTGATAATCTTTTCCAAGGAGGCAGTGTTTGAGACAGGCTTCAAATGATGGGCAGAAGAACAGGCAGACGGAGGCAGTGCGCTTCCGTTAGCAGGAATAGCATGAGCAAAGGGAAGAAGGAGGCGGCATAAGAAATACCTAGTCAATGTGGTGTACCTCTGCCTGGACTGGGCCACTGGAACAGAAGTTCAGTCTGGAGAAGTAGGTTGAACCAATATTGTTTGTAGAGCTCTCCAAATAATTGACTAAGGACTTTGGAGTCTATATTCTAAGCAATGAACAGCTACTGAATCATTTTTAAAGAGGAAGAACTACAGACAATGAGTATTTTTGGAAGATAACCTGATGACTGGGTACAGGATGGATCTGAGAGAGGGAAATGGTCTCTTTAGTGAGTATTTTTAGTGATACAAGGGATCTGGTCTGTCAGTGTGTAAGCTGTTTCCAAGGTCCCAACAGCAAGCTGGGGGAAGGGGCATTAAGGAGGAGGGCTCAGGGTACCTCAACCACCCAGCTCTGCTTCTGGTGTCTTACTACCTTGGTTGCCTCTTCTTAGAGACCCTGTCTAAGTACTGGGCCGGCCTTATTGGTAGATCATAGCTGGGGAGTTACTAGTCGTTCTTCAGTGTTAACTCCTCTGCTGAGTCTGGTCCAGGGAAACATAGGCTGTATGGACTAGGCCTGCTTCATCTTTAGGCAAGCCAAGCTCTTGCTAGTGATGGTTATTTTTACATCCAACTGATGTATTAAAGCCAGTTTTCCTCTTTAGCAGAAGTTTGTGGTCAGGTGTGCAAAGAATCTTTTAGAATATGAAGTATGTAGATTTGTTCCACTGCTCATATTATTCTCATTTAACAAGAATTTATTGAGTGCTTACTGTGTGGTGCTTAGACGGTAAAGCATCTGTCTACAGTGCGGGAGACCTGGGTTAGATCCCTGGGTCGGGAAGATCCTCTGGAGAAGGAAATGCAACCCACTCCAGTACTCTTGCCTGGAAAATCCCATGGATGGAGAAGCATGGTAGGCTACAGTCCATGGGGTTGCAAAGAGTCAGACACGACTGAGCAGCTTCACTTTACTGTGTGTTAGGTCCTATCTCAGACTCCCTCAAAGGGCTCTCGTGGTTCTGAGAGGCAGCATCAAGTCCATAACCTACTTACCATTTCCTAACCAAAAGATGACAGGTACATGACATGTTTGCCTCTGCCCTGCTCCCATCTCGTGTCTACCACATGGTCATGGCACATCCGCCTTCCCACTCAGCGTGGTCACAGTGCTCACCTCAGCCCAGAGCTGTAAGCAGCCTCCACAAACACTGCCTAGATGGGACCTATGGGACATCACTTTTTGTCACTTATTCATGGGCCTGCCTTGAAACAAGTAGTCTTTTCTTATTTCTGGTGTTAAAATGCCTAATCCAGAGCAATACCACTTTATACTCTCACTCAATTTAAAATTTCTCCCTTGTTTGGGACTCCTTTAAGCTAGGAAACTTGCAGTACAAAAGAAAGATGTATTCAGTCTTCTCTTTAGTATATACTCAATGTTTACCTCCTATTTCCTAGGGTTAGTTAAAATGTGTAGGATCAGAAAAGCCTAATGTGTCAGATCAGTCTTATGTGACTGGACAATTTCACTGGAGACCTATGGGGTATCCAAATATACCCCCAAATATCTGGGTATTTTTTGACTCCTCCTCCCACCTGCTGGCAGCCCTTAAGCTCTGCCTAGTCCATCTTTCTCCTTAGGTCTCCTCACCCCTCCCTGCAGAGTCCTCTCAAGGACATCCTTCCAAAGATTGATGTCTGAACAACAAGCACAGTTTTTTTTCTTGCCCTTCTGAACTGTGGAAGTATAGGTTTGTCTCAACTCAAACCTGTCCCTTCCCTCTGCCACCAAGCAGGACACATTCCACGTACAACCTTGTGCATTTACACTTTCTGGGGATGAGTCAGATTTCAGTTCTCACACCTTCTAGGTGTTCAGAAGTCAAGTTCTGTCCTCCTGAAGCCACCTTCACTTGCATTGAAGTGAGGGGGAGGTGCCCCTCATGTCCTCCATGAGTGGGGAAGAATGAATGTCTAGCAGCTCTCCTTTTAAAGAAACCTTATTATCAATCTCTTTAGCCCCAAGATGAAAACTTTGCCTTATCTTCTATTGCAGTGGGTGGTGGACTCATCTTGGCAGAATAAGTATGATAACCTCCAAGTGTATTCTTCATAGGTGGTCTAACAGGTTTTAGGCTGTTGAATTTTTCTCTCTGAAAAGCCAAGACAACAGGATAAGTCAAATGTAATGTCCAATTACATACCTGATTTTGTGTGTGTGTGTGTGTGAATTAAATATCAATCAAAGTTTGCAAAATACATGACTACACTCCCATCTCTGAAACCTCTTGGGGCACATAACTTTCGGAACTCACAGCTTTTCAAATTTTAGAAAAGCAGTATGATTCATATATTGTGGATCATGTCATAACCCTAATAGGATCGGCGGCAGCACTCCATAATCAAATTCAACAAAATGTGCACATAGTCACCCAAACGGGAGTAACTAATGATGATAAACGGCCTCTTGTTAGTTCTGGGCAAATCTGGCCAGCAAATGACTTGTTACCTAAATGAAGTAAGTGCTGGTAGGAGACACGCCCCGGTTCTCCCTTCCTCCTATCTCCAACCACCCACCGATGACTTCCATTGGCCATTAATCAGCAGTCAAGGGAGCCCGAGAAATCCAGCCTGTTCAGAGAGCCTCCCTAGGTGCAGGGCAGAGGAGAGAAGAGCCAGAAAAGCAGGTGAGGCGAGCGAGTCTGGGAAGATGAAATTATCTTATCCACTTAGGCCTCCCCTTCCAGGAGTCCTTGATTTTACTGTCCATCACTCTGCACTTTCTGTCACTAATGTCTCTTCTCAGCTGACTCTACCTAAAACCAGTACTGAATTGAAAACCAGAGAGGGGTCTGCCATTATCTCTTACTGTATCTGCAGTTCCCACAATAAGACAGTGCTTTTGGAAAGTGCATAAAATAATTTTTATATCCTAAGGAAAGCCAGAGAGAGGGGATATGTGCATACATATAGCTGATTCACTTTGCTATATAGCAGAAACTGATGCAACATTGTAAAGCAACTATCCGCGCTCAGTCGCTCTGACTTTTTGCAACCCTATGGACTGTAGCCCATCAGACTCCTCTGTCCATGGAATTTTTCTGGCAAGAATACTGGAGTGGGTTGCCATTTCCTTCTCCAGGGGATCTTTCCCACCCAGGGATCAAACTCTCATCTCCTGTGTCTCCTGTATTGCAGACAGATTCTTTATCCACTGAGCCATCAGAGAAATGTTCCAACAAAAATTTTTAAAAAGAAAAAAAGCCTGAGATTGAATCTGTATGGATCAAGTATATCTGTTTTCTAAAAATTTGACTCAATGAAAGCTATCTAAGTTGGTGACTTAAATAGTATTGGGGAAAAAGTATAAAGAACTCTCTAAGCATTTTGTTAAATCTTCCTTATATGACAAAGACAAAAAAAGTCACTAATAAATGCATATTCATAACATCCCTCCCCTCATGAAAGAGGTCATGCTGGTTCTTGGCTTTCTGCTGTTCTTATCTGGTAGGAAAGGCAGATCTACAAGTGACAGAGCTGAAAGAACGAAACTTATTTCCACAAGAAGGCACATATCATTTCATTTCAAAGAGTAATTGCTCTTCTTTTCTGGGTGTAAATGTGTGTGAGGAAGGGTAGGTGAAGGAAAGACAGAAGGAGAACTGGAGACGAAAGAGCCAACATCAGTTCAGCTAGGGGACAGAAAGATTGAACATGTGTGGAGAAAACTACTCAGGGCATCAATTCTGCCATGAGCACTTCTGGGAAAGAGAATTTTTAGGAAGTTTTGTTATGTCTTGTGAATGCAGACCTCTTTGCTGCCTCTTCACGAGACTTCATTTTAAATTGCTTTTCAGTATCTTTCTGGATGTTTCCTTTGTGTATGACACATGCTGAGTTGGGTCACAGAGAGGCCCAGTTTTGAGTTATATTTTTATAACATCTTTTTAAAGTGCTCTCTAATGCTTCCATTTAACTCTATTAGAGAATTCTTCTTTTGAGTTTTAAATGAGTAAAAAAAAAAAAAAAAAAACTTATCAATCTTTTTCTCAGCTAACAGAGATACTGTAGGAACCCTGGTGATTCCAACAGATTCCAATTCTATCTATGTAGATAGAACCAAAGCAAAATACCTCAGCAGAAGAAAAGTGGTCCTTGAGTAGTGAACTTGGAAACTGAAACCTACAGTGTTACAACATGAAATCTCCCAACAAAAATAATGTCTTTATTTAGTTTGTGAACTTTGTGCATTCTTACTCCACAGACAGACATGCTGAAGTTTTTTAAGCCATTCCCAGGGATGCAATTTTGTTAAATTTCCTCATTGTTTGTGACAAAGTGTGAATGAGGAAAAGTGAATGATTCTGGCATCCATGCCCATTCATTTCACATGCCCTTCCCTCCAGGTCTGTTTGGTCCCAGTCCTCAGAGAGGGGGCACTTCACCTGGGCCCACCTCTGCATTACTCACCACGCTGCCTCTGTGACACGTGCATCTTTGGTCTGCATGACTGTCTAGCACATCCTCTCCTTTTTCAGCAATTTCAAAATGTGGCTGTTAGTTTCCCATCTCTTTCTCAATTCTCTTTGTTTATAGGGAAGCATTTCTGGTTGTTTTCTGGACCTTGACTGCTGGCTGATGGGCTGATAGGTTCTGTTGGCAAATTTGAACAGTTTTCTGTGTTTACATCTTTCCCTTCTCTGGGCACTGGTTGTTGGCAGGCTGCAGACTTCCTTCTCTTTGGCCGAGTCTCTATTTTTTAAAACAATACAACCTCCACCATTTGCCCTGAAGTAACGATCAACTTTTCCCAGATGCTCACAGGATGACAGAAGTGGGGTGGGGATTTTTTTCTGCTGGAGTTTATCTTTCCAGTATATGTAAATCTTTCCCTCTTTCTCTAAAGTGGTTTGAAGTATCTCTATCATTGTTTTCATTATTTTGAACCAGTTCTTTGTCTTGGATTATTCTTGTTCTTGTCATTGTATCATCATGAGACCCTGTCAGTTTAGCTGCACTTATGATTCTCTTTTTGTCATTGTACTTTAACAGAATTAGTTATAAATGGACTTCTAAGGATATGATGGGCTATATCTTGCTGTGTGTTGGCACTTAAGACTTTTCAGCTAAAAAAATTATAAAAATCTGAGGTGGTTGACAAATAGTACTGAGTAAAAGGTATTTGCCATCTACCAACAGGCATATTATTAAAAGATAAAATATTGTCCATAGATGAACAATGTAGAATTTTAATAATTCTCTACTTTGCAGTTACCAGGTATGGGGAACCTATGCAACTTGGAAGCCAGCAAGATTGTCAGGTTGGAACGCTTAACTTCAAGAGGCAGTGTTGCAGAAAGTATGTGACCTCTAGAGCAGACACACTTGGATTCATATTCTACCATTTCATA
This sequence comes from Cervus canadensis, assembly GCF_019320065.1. NCBI lineage: Eukaryota > Metazoa > Chordata > Mammalia > Artiodactyla > Cervidae > Cervus > Cervus canadensis. The sequence goes on along the minus strand of NC_057400.1, from coordinate 31,556,168 downwards.
GCTCTCAGAGTTTCACCTCTCCATGAGATGAATTTTTTTAAAGTGAATAATATTTACTGGGTAAGATTATAGTTGTGACATATTTGTACATAAGAAGTGCCTGAAATATAAAAAGTACCCCCCCATTTCTACTTTTATTATTGAATTCTCTGAAAATACCCTCAGTCTGCCTCACCCAAGTAATCTCACTGGCATGATTAATTATTATACTCAAATTTCATAAACCACATTTGGCTTTAATGAAACAATGCACATGTCCATCTGGAAAGTAAGTTAAAAAAATAAACTCTATAGAATGAATAATAGTCCCTGGGGAGAAGCACAGCACTTGGCAGACTGAGAATTTTTAGGTATAGGACAGAAATTTTGTCTGGAGGTAAACAATCAACACCTACTTTTTCATTAAAAATGCCAGGAGAAACATAATAATGTGTTCAGAGTCTATATATTTCCAAGGGTTCATTTCTATAACTCCTCCACAGTAAACTTTATTGTACTCAATTTCTGTCCCTGGAAAACCAACCCAGCTCTGGGATATGATCAGACTAAAGGAATATTCCACTAGCTGACTCAACTCTCAAAAGCCTTTGAAGACGCATTACAAATGAGTTTTTAAGAATTTGCTTTTTTTGTGGGAAAAAAAAAAAAAGAACCATTTCTCTGGAAACATAATCATTCTTGCTTTTCTAGATTAAAAACAAATTTTATAGAAAGATGGTAATGATGACCCTATATGCGAGACAGCAAAAGAGACACAGATGTAAAGAACAGTCTTTCGGACTCTGTGGAAGAAGGCAAGGGTGAGATGACTTGAGAGAATAGCGCTGAAACATGTATATTATCGTATGTGAAACAGATCGCCGGTCCAGGTTTGATGCATGAGACAGGGTGCCCAGGGTTGGTGCACTGGGATGACCCTGAGGGATGGGATGGGGAGGGAGGTGGGAGGGGGATTCAGGATGGGGAATACATGTACACCCATGGCTGAGTCATGTCAATGTATGGCAAAAACCACTGCAATATTGTAAAGTGATTAGCCTTCAATTAAAATAAATTAATTAAAAAAACAAAAACCAATTTTAAAAGATTTAAATAGGATAGAGGATCTTTCAATTTGGCAGTGGAGCGAATCTTTCAGAATGTCTTTAGGAATTCCTATAGAGCAAATGTTTTCATATCAGCATCAGTCTGTCCCCAGTGGACCAGAGAAAAAAGCTGGAGGCAAAAAGGGGTTCTGTAAAAATCATGGAAAAAATTAAGTTTTGTGAATTATAATGAAGATATTAGTGAATAGCTCAATTTTGAGGCAATTATCATTATTTTAAAAATTTACATTTTACAATTAAATGCAAAGCATGTATAAAAAGTTACCATACTTTTGAAAAAGCAGGTTTAACTACTTTTAATAAAAAATTTACTTTGCACATTTAAGATATATTTTTTTAAACCAAATAATCTTTTGACCCTTCATTTTGTATGAGGCTAGAGTGGAGCATTATTTTATTCATCGTTACATCTACCAAGAGCTTGTGTTCTTTTCTTAGTACCTTCCCTATTCACTCTGGGTTAGTACTTTAAACCACTTCACCAACATTTTTAATAAGTCATATTTAAATCACATGACAAAAGCTTCTAATGAATCCACAACCTGGTGTCTTAAAATGATCTGAATTTTGTTACTGTGAGATTTCTAATGAAAAGTAGAACTTTTCCACTTAACAGGATTAATTTTTAGACTTGAAAAGCCTTTTCAAGCCTCCCAAAAGCCAAAGATAGATTCATCCTTGGTTAGAATAAAGGGAAATGAGATCGCTTAAGAAATGTGGGGGAAGACTGAGGCTGAAAGCAGGAAGAGATCTGGCCCTGTGTACTCATGAACTTCGGGTGGTTTCCCTGGTGACTCAGATGGTAAAGAATCTGCCTGCAATGCAGGAGATCCAGGTTTGATCCCTTGGTTGGAAAAATCCCCTGGAGAAGGGAATGGCTATCCGCTCCAGTATTCTTACCTGTGAAATCACAGGGGCAGAGGCCCCTGGTGGGCTACAGTGCCTGGGGTCAGTATATGGTGTAACACACATACAGCCAAGAACAGCATAGCCGTGTCAGGGATCATCTACTCTGACATTTACTACACGTTTCCTCCAGAAGGTGGTGCTTGTCAGTCACTCCTGGCTGGTTGTGAGGGAGGACTAAAATATATCTTGCCTCTTAAAAATGTTCCCCTCACCAAAAGAAGCCAGTGTATACAAAAGCATTGCTGGTGTGGTAGCAGACATCATACTTAAGCATATCCACAACTCCCACGTAAAAGGCACTGGGAGAGCTTGTGTTGGAGGATTGGCCGGGGAGATACGAGTCCCTCAGTATTAGAAAAGAGAAAGTTCATGATGTCATAAAATTCTACACTGAGCAAGTCTAACTAAAGACCAGCTGTCCTAAGAGTTCTTAGCAAAGCCCTGTTTTGAGTTTGAAGTTATTATATTATTGAAGTTGTTTGCAAGTTTCCTATGTGTATTTATGGGGGGAGTTGATAGATTTCATTATATTTTCAAAGGTGTCCAAAAAGAAATAAGATTAAGGAACACTTATTTTAGGAAGGAGGAAGCTGATTCACAGCATGGTTAAGCAACCTTCTCATGTTCCAGAATCCTTGTGGCAGAGACGTAGAATCCTGTTTTCCTGAGGGATGGTGCAACTACATAAAATTCTAACAAAATTTCTTCACTTCTAAGAAAGAGAAAGTTTTACAATGCTGGGGTATTCTGTATCACATCATAATAACTCTGAGGTTGGTTAAATAGTCAAAGCTATTAGCATTATGCTAATCATTTAAAAAGTGCTTATTTGACCAAATGTTTCCGTTTTGATTGATTATGTTGGCATTATCCAGACATAGCCCAAATAACAGCACACTCCCGTGACTATAATCCTGTAAATATTCTGGCATTTCCCCCATTACCAATAAAACTATTCAGCACAAGTATGCAGCATAAAAGGGAGAAAAATGGGAAACATATGTTTGAGTTCTCCATGTGAAATCTATAGCCATTAAGGAAATGATTTGCATTATGTGGCCTGATCGTGTAGCTAGCAACCATGGGATGCAGTAAAAAGAAGGGGCAAGGCTGGGAGAGATTTCCAAAGGAGACAATTACAATTCTTTCTAAACCAAAACAATCCAGAGGCAAAACTAGTGTGAAAACATTTATATAGTACAAAATCTTGTACTCTTATCATATGATGTGGTTTAGGGTAAACTAATAAAAAGGCAAATATTCTGAGAAAAACTACAACCTAATCATTGTTACAGAGTCATTAATAAGGTAGCCCAAACCCAAAAGGAAAAGACAGCAAAGACATCAACAGCATAATAACACCTAAAATCCCACATAAATATCAGAGGATAATAATTACTAACTTGAATAGGGCTCACTTCCTTTCCACAACTCTCTTTGAGTGCTTTGCTTCTCCTACCACCAAGAAAGGTTAGAAGTCAATTTTTCATGAGAAGATAGAGTAAAAAGAAGCTGAGTTTCCCATGGTGGCTGCATGGGGCAGGAAGCTGAAGTGAGGCTTCTATGACAGTCCAGGCTTCATGCTGTGATAGAGGCAGGGAGGTTCAAGATGTCAAGGGAAGATGGCAGGGAGAGGAGGATGCTGTGGGGTAGAAGGAAAGACTCTGGGAGTGAAGTGGAAGATGGGAGAAGATGAGAAGTTTTCATAGCATTGGAAGCCCTAACAATCTTGAAAGAAACAGAATCATGCTCAGTAATTCCAGTTTGGGGGATGTATCCCTCAACATGACACTGTTGAGGGGGAGATAAGGGCAGAAAGCCATCAAGACTTTATGAAGACTTACACAAGCAAAAAAAAAAAAGAAAAAAAAAGGTAATATTGCCTAAAAGCAACGCCCAGGTAGCATTTGTATTTATGACACAGATATACCAAGTGTGACCTAGTTTTCACAATGGGACACTTTCAATGGAGTGGGTATATTTATCATTGCACTTATCACAAAAAATAGGTGTTCAGCACACAGTAGAATCACATCATCTTGTTTGTAATGAGGATTAGGGCTGGAAGAAAGTGAAGGGCGGAAGACAAAGGTTAAATATACCACCACCTAAAACTTGCATCAAGGTCAATTGCAAGTTTCAGTGCCTGGTAATACCAGGAAGTGAGCTGAGTACGTAAATCCTTTCCATATTTGGGATGGCTGCTATCAACATTAGTCAACTTGGAAAACAAACTTGCCTTATTCTTCATGCTTGTGAAGGTGTGGAGCACAACAGGTTACAGTGCGTCTCCGGCTGTGGGGAACAGGTTCAATCCTGCCATCAGTAGGCAAAGTCTTCAGATGTCCCTTCCCCCCTTCTCTCAGGTCCCACAAGTTTTTGTTTTAGTGACTTGCTTGCAGGAAGACCCTTTGAATCAGGGATTGCCGCATAAAACCTTCAGGTTGGGATTCAGTGGAAATGGCTAAGAAGGAAGAAATTTATTGGAGAATGTATTGGAGTATATCAGCTTGTTGTTTAGTGAAAGAGGTCCCTGAGTTTTTGTGGTCAACTGTCCAGAAAATATCCTCTCTATGGGGGCATTTCATGCCTAATTGTTATTAACAGAAATAGGTTTTAATTACTTGCCACTTTTCCATAGCTCCATTAAGCCATATGGTATGCTGGGCAGTGAGCATCATTTACTCACTGCTCACAGGCCAGTGCCTGCCAGACTCAGGTTAAATTCCACCTAGGTTTGCTTTATGTGTGATGTTTTGATTGTGATCAATATTCTGGAATTCCAGCCAAATCACAAAGCCATTTTACTGCTTGGGAATTAAGTTGATGATCACAGTTCCTAGACACCAGATACCATTTTGTCCTTGAAATTTACAATGGGGGATCCCAATGTAAGGCAGATTCTGTGCCTTCATTAACCCCATGAGGAATATATTTGGGGTATGCTATTTCACAGTACGGTTTGTGAGTAATTTGCCCTAGAACATCACTCAGTATCCTCCAGTTTGCGTGTGTGCATGCTCAGTGGTTCAGTCATGTCCAACTCTATGCAGCCCCATGGACTGTAGCCCATCACGCTCCTCTGTCCACAAAATTCTCTAGGCAAGAATACTAGAGTGGCTTGGCATCTCCTCATCCATGGGATTTTCACTACCCAGGGATCGAACATGCATCTCCTGCATTGGCAGGCAGATTCTTTACCACTGAGCCACCTGGGAAGCCCATCCTCTAGTTTAGATGAACAGAAATCCCAGTCTACCTTGTATATGGATATTTCCTCTTCAGTATTCCAAGAATTCCCCTAGGATGCTTACATGTATGCAAAGGGATAGCCTTGTGTGCTGCCAACTGCCCCTGGAATGTGACTCCCACACACCTTCTTGAGGTTGAAGAACATGGTAGCCAGTTCTATAGACCAGCTGCAACAGAGAAAATCCCACGCACCTCCTGTTGATTGTTGTCAGCAAACTCAAGATCTGCTGAGCATCTAAGGACCCAGACAAAAGAGCCCCAATCCTGAGACTCAATCAGCTGTATCAGTGGGTATCATTCATATCAGAAGCAGGACTGCTTGGGCCTGAAAACCACGGTACAATCATTTCCTTTAGGGCAAATCTTTACCCAGCAGTCCAGAGATTTCAAGACTTGAAATTTCATCCAAGGGTATCTTGTTCCAAGATAGCCTCTGCTCTCCTCTGTATTCACAGAAGCACTTCCCAACTAATGGGAATAAGACTAGGGCAGGCCCTTGTGTTCAGTTACTCAGCATATGGGTCAGAATACTGACCCCATTTTTTTTCTTAGCATCCAAAAAAGTTTATCTCTGGTACTCCTGCTGCCCTTCCTAGCCATTGGGCATTGGTAAAGACCACCATGCCAGGCCACAGGAGCTTTGAAAATTGAGTAGAAAGTTAAGCTTTGTGCCAGTTTGCCAGTGCTCTTTCTAGTCATCATAGAAGTTCATATATCAATAGCTGTTTTCTTATCTCCCTGCCACAAAAAAAAAAAAAAAAAATCACTGGATACTCTGCTACCCTAAGTAGAACATAGTGGCAAAGTCTGAACATTAGAATTAAGAAGCCCTGGATTAAAATATGAACTTCATTCTAGATATGCATCCTTGAGGGAGTTAGTGAGCCTCTTTAACTTGTTTCCTTATCTGCGCACTGAAAAGAATAAACAGTATAATAATCTCCTGGGGTGGTTTGTGTGATTCAAATTAGTGATAGAGTTTAGAGCAGTATTTGACACAGTAAGTACACAGCAAAGGGTAGCTCTTATGAGTATCAGTTGTAGTGTCTTAAAAAACACCTGTGGTAAGTTGAAGGCGTGGTGCACCCAGGGGCAGATGAGGCTCATGGACGTGTCCTGCTGCAGGGGGACGCCTGTGTCCTGCTCTCTTGAGCAACAGAGTCTCAACCACAATTGGCAGGTGGGGTCCTCTGGTTCCAGATACCTATCTGTAATAATGCCTGACATGTGCCTTAAATGAGGACTTTATGAAGATAACAAAATTATTAGCTGAAAATGACTGGACCCACCCAAAGGAATGAAAATTATGTGCAGGTCACTACACAGTTAACTCAAACACATTAAGACACCATAAGCATTGTTCTATGATAGTAATTGTTAGTTTCCTCTTACTATAAAAGCTTTAGAATTGATTTGCTTTTCAATGATTATTTTATGTTTATTTTCCCTTTTTTCTTGAAATGTTTCAGAATATTAAAAATTATTATGTTATAAAACAAATGCTCATTGTTTAAAAAACTCAAATATGTAATTCACAAGATAATAAAAAGCTGTGTGCTTAGTCGCTCAGCTGTGTCCAACTCTTTGCAACCCTATGGACTATAGACTGTCAGTCTTCTCTGTCCATGGAATTCTCTGGGCCACAGTACTGGAGTGAGTAGCCTTTCCCTTCTCCAGGGGATCTTTCCAACCCAGGGATCAAACCCAGGTCTCCCACATTGCAGGCATATTCTTTATCACCTGAGCCAAATAAAAAGCTAAATTTAATAAATTCAAAAGGATGAATTGTCTGTCTTTATGAACCGCCCCCCCCCCCACTCTTTCCCCCCAATCTCAGTCCAGAGCAGCAAACTGTATAAAGAGTGTGGTGTATGCACCCCAATACACTTTGTATCCATATATTGACACGCATAGGTGTGGATCTATGCACTTTTTTCTTTGCAGAAGCAATCTTACACTACACATGCTGTCCTGTGACTTGCTCTTTCCCTTTGCAATTATATTTGGGGCAGCTTTCCACATCAGCACATTTAAATTTTCTTGGTTTTTAACTATTGTACAGTTTATATTGAACTTACTTGCTTAAAATACTTAAAGCAATGTATCTTATTATCTTTATTTATGAGCAAGGCTGTGCAATTTTAATAATGTTTTTGGTGACTTGCACTTCTTACCATTGGTCTGTATTCTTATATCTTTTCTCCAACTTCCTAAGGGTGATTTGTCTTGTTACTGATTTATTGGAAAGATTTTGCTTATTAAAGTAACTCTTTAAGAAGTAATTTTGTGGCAACTATATTTCTCCAGGCTATTATATTATTATTTTACTTTATTTATAATGTTTTGTGCTAAACGTAAAGGTTTGTAAAGTTTAGGAGTCAAACTTATCTTAGTTTTACTTATTTATCACTTATTTCTTCAGACCAGTTCAGTTCAGTCACTCAGTCATGTCTGATTCTTTGCGACCCCATGGACTGCAGCACACCAGGCCTCTGTGTCCATCACCAACTCCTGGAGTTTACCCAAACTCATGTCCCTTGAGTCGGTGATGCCATCTAACCATCTCACCCTCTGTCATCCCCTTCTCCTCCTGCCCTCAATCTTTCTCAGCATTAGGGTCTTTTCAAATGAGTCAGCTCTTCGCATCAGGTGGCCAAAGGATTGGAGTTTCAGCTTCAACATCAGTCCTTCCAGTGAACACTGATCCTCTTTAGGATGAACTAATTGGATCTCCTTGCAGTCCAAGGGACTCTCAAGAGTCTTCTCCAACACAATAGTTCAAGAGCATCAAATCCTCGGTGCTCAGCTTTCTTTATAGTCCATCTCTCACATCCATACATGACTACTGAAAAAACCATAGCTTTGACTAGTAAGACCTTTGTCGGGAAAGTAATGTCTCTGCTTTTTAATATGCTGTCTAAGTTGGTCATACATTTTCTTCCAAGGAGCAAGTGGCTTTTAATTTTGTGGCTGCAGTCACCATCTGCAGTGATTTTGGAGCCCAAAATAATAAAGTCTGTAACTGTTTCCCCACCTATTTTCCATGAAGTGATGGGACCAGATGCCATGATCTTAGTTTTCTGGATGTTGAGTTTTAAGCCAGCTTTTTCACTCTCCTCTTTCATTATCATCAAGAGGCTCTTTAGTTCTTCTTTACTTTCTGCCATAAGGGAGGTGTCATCTGCATATCTGAATTTATTGATATTTCTCCCAGCAATCTTGATTCCAGCTTGTGCTTCATCCAGCCCAGCATTTCTCATGATGTACTCTGCATATAACTTAAATAAACAGGGTGACAATATGCAGCCTTGACGTACTCCTTTTCCTATTTGGAACCAGTCTGTTGGTCCATGTCCAGTTCTAACTGTTACTTCTTGACCTGCATATAGATTTCTCAGGAGGCAGGTCAGGTGGTCTGGTATTCCCATCTCATGAAGAATTTTCCAGAGTTTGTTGTGATCCCCACAGTCAAAGGCTTTGGCATAGTCAATAAAGCAGAAGTAGATGTTTTTCTGGAACTCTCTTGCTTTTTTGATGATCCAGAGGATGTTGGCCATTTGCTCTCTGGTTCCTTTGCCTCTTCTAAGTCCAGCTTGAACATCTGGAAGTTCATGGTTCATGTATTGCTGAATCCTGGCTTGGAGAATTTTGAGCATTACTTCACTAGCGTGTGAGATGAGTGCAACTGTGTGGTAGTTTGAGCATTCTTTGGGATTGCATTTCTTTGAGATTGGAATGAAAACTGACCTTTTCCAGTCCTGTGGCCACTGCTGAGTTTTCCAAATTTGCTGGCATATATAGTGCAGCACTTTCACAGCATCATCTTTTAGAATTTGAAATAGCTCAACTGGGATTCCATCACCTCCACTAGCTTTGTTCTTGGTGATGTTTCTTAAGGCCCACTTGACTTTACATTCCAGGATGTCTGGCTCTAGGTGAGTGATGACACCATCGTGATTACCTGGATTGTGAAGATCTTTTTTGTACAGTTCTCCTGTGTATTCTTGCCACCTGTTCTTAATATCTTCTGCTTCTGTTAGGTCCATACTGTCTCTGTCCTTTATTGAGCCCATCTTTGTATGAAATTTTCCCTTGGTATCTCTAATTTTCTTGAAGAGATCTCTAGCTTTTCCCACTCTGTTGTTTTCCTCTATTTCTTTGCAATGATCACTGAGGAAGGCTTTCTTATCTTTCCTTGCTATTCTTTGGAACTCTTCATTCAAATGGGTATATCTTTCCTTTTCTTCTTTGCTTTTCACTTCTCTTCTTTTCACAGATATTTGTAAGCCCTCCTCAGACAGCCATTTTGCTTTTTTGCATTTCTTTTTCTTGTGGATGGTTTTGATCCCTGTCTTACTTCTTAGCTTATTTCTTGCCATGCTAAGAAATATCTTTCAGAGTTCAAGATTACCAAAAAAGAGTTAATTTTTTCCACAGATATTTTACACTTTTTAAAAATTTTAATTGGAGGCTAATTACTTTATAATATTGTAGTGGTTTTTGCCATACATTGACGTGAATCAGCCATGTGTATACATGTGTTTCCCATCCTGAACCCCACTCCCACCTCCCTCCCCATCCCATCCCTCTAGATCATCCCAGTGCACCAGCCCTGAGCACCTGTCTCATGCCTCGAACCTGGACTGGCGATCTGTTTTGCATATGACAATATACATTTCAATGCTGTTCTCTCAGATCATCCCACCCTCTCCTCCCACAGAGTCCAAAAGACTGTTCTATACATCTCTGTCTCTTTTGCTGTCTCGCATATAGGTTTATCATTACCATCTTTCTAAATTCCATGTATATGCGTTAGTATACTATATTAGTGTTTTTCTTTCTGACTTACTTCACTCTGTATAATAGGCCCCAGTTTCATCCACCTCATTAAAACTGATTCAAATGTATTCTTTTCAATAGCTGAGTAATAGTCCATTGTGTATATGGATCACAACTTTCTTATCCATTCATCTGCTGATGGACATCTAGGTTGATTCCATGTCCTGGCTATTATAAACTGTGCTGTGATGAACATTGGGGTACATGTGTCTCTTTCAATTCTGGTTTCTTCAGTGTGTATGCCCAGAAGTGGGATTTCTGGGTCATATGGCAGTTCTATTTCCAGTTTTTAAAGGAATCTCCACACTGTTCTCCATAGTGGCTGTACTAGTTTGCATTCCCACCAACAGTGTAAGAGTGTTCCCTTTTCTCCACACCCTCCACACCCACACAAGCATTTATTGATTGTAGATTTTGGGATATAAGCCATTCTGACCCACATGAGATGGTACCTCATTGTGGTTTTGATTTGCATTTCTCTGATAATGAGTCATGTTGAGCATCTTTTTATGTGTTTGTCAACCATCTGTATGTCTTCTTTGGAGAAATTTCTGTTTAGTTCTTTGGCCCATTTTTTGATTGGGTTGTTTATTTTTCTGGAATTGAGCTGCAGGAGTTGCTTGTATATTTTTGAGATTAATTCTTTGTCAGTTGTTTTGTTTGCTATTATTTCCCCCCATTCTGAAGGCCACTTTTTCACTTTGCTTATAGTTTCCTTCATTATGCAAAAGCTTTTAAGTTTAACAAGGTCCCATTTGTTTATTTTTGCTATTATTTCCATTACTCTGGGAGGTGGGTCATAGCGGATCTTGCTGTGATTTATGTCAGAGTGTTCTGCTTATGTTTTCCTCTAGGAGTTTTATAGTTTCTAGTCTTATGTTTAGATCTTATTCTATTTTTAGTTTATTTTTGTGTATGGTGTTAGAAAGTATTCTAGTTTCATTCTTTTTACAAGTGGTTGACCAGTTTTCCCAGCACCACTTATTAAAGAGATTGTCTTTTCTCCATTGTATATTCTTGCCCCTTTGTCAAAGATAAGGTGTCCATAGGTGTGTGGATTTATTTCTGGGCCTTCTATTTTGTTCCATTGATCTATATTTCTGTCTTTGTGCCAGTACCATACTGTCTTGATGACTGTAGCTTTGTAGTATAGCCTGAAGTCAAGGAGGTTGATTCCTCCAGTTCCATTCTTCTTTCTTAAAATTGCTTTGGCTATTCAAGGTTTTTTGTATTTCCATACAAATTGTGAAATTATTTGTTCTAGTTCTGTGAAAAATACCATTGGTAGCTTGATAGGGATTCGATTGAATCTATAGATTGCTTTGAATAGTATACTCATTTTCACTATATTGATTCTTCATTCCATGAACATGGTATGTTTATACACCTGTTTGTGTCCTCTTTGATTTCTTTCATCAGTGTTTATAGTTTTCTATTTATAGGTCTTTTGTTTCTTTAGGTAGATATATTCCTAAGTATTTTATTCTTTTCATTGCAATGGTGAATGGAATTGTCTCCTTAATTTCTCTACACTTTTAAAACATGTTCAGATTTTTAATATGCCTTGAATTTGTTATGAAGTAAGAAGCAAATATTGCATTTTGTTCAAATGCCTAAACATTTGAACCATTATTTATTAAATAGTGAATCTTTTCCCAGCTGTTTTGAAAATCCATTTTAACATATAGAAAAATTTCCATTTTTTCATGAATATATTTCTGAGTGCTCCATTCTCTTTCATTGACCTGCCTGTCTATTCCTCTTCATTAATTTAGTCTTTCTAATAAATTTAAAATTAATTTTTATAAAAATAATTCAGTTTTAGGCAAAGATTACAAATAATTTCAGAGGATGAGATGGTTGGATGGCATCACCAACTTGATGGACATGAGTTTGAGTAAGCGCCGGGAGTTGGTGATGGACAGGGAAGCCTGGTGTGCTGCAGTTCATGACGTTGCAAAGAGTCGGACACCACTGAGCAACTGACCTGAACTGACAAATAATTTCAAAATTCTTTTAAGGTGAATTTGAATCTTTATAATATTGAGTGATTTTTTTTTCCTGAAAAGCAAGTATATGCTTTTCTATTTGCTCAAGCCTTATATTATGTCAGTAAAATATAAATATTTCCTTTCATATATACCATGTGCATTTCTTGCTGATTTTGTGACATTTTAATATTTTTATAATAGTTCAAATGGCATCTTATTTGAGTTTTATTTCTTATTTTTATAAAGGATACATTTTGTTGTCAATTTTTTGACTGCCACCTTGAGTGACTTCTCATCTTTTCTCTAATGTTTTCTAATGACTCTTTCAAGTAAAATTCATGCTATTTGATATGATGACCTAAACCTAGGTGGTAGATATATAGGTATTTGCTATACATCTTTCAAATTTTCTGTATATTTGAACATTTTCTGTGTGTTTGACATTTTTTGTAATGGAATGGGGGAGTGAAATAATTTTATCTCACTGCACTCTCCTAAGCTTTGAATATTTCTCTATAACCCACCCACAATTATATAGCTACATGAGATATGTTTCTCAGATCTTAATTGGCAAAATACTTATTATCATTCTCCTTACCTTTTCTATTGCATACATTTTCTTATTCCTTATATCTCTAAATCCTCACCAGTATTAATCAGAATGGTGGCTAATTAACTCAGTGACTAGGGCTTATTTTATTATTTCCTATATTGAGGAATTTTATATGAAAAACAATCATTGTGGTTTTACCTGATTTTAACATAATTCATTATTTGTACTGTTAATTGTAATTATCATTTGTAAGCACACCCTGCACAAACTTCCTGCCCTAAGGAGCATAACAAAGCTCACATTTAATTATCTTGAATTTTCATGGTATTCCAGGTAACAACAAAAGCTATGAGAGCTTAGAAATCATTAAAATATATAATTAATATTATCAGTTTAATGTTACTATACACAATCTCCAATCAGCCAAATAAATTATTACCAAAATTCCAACATTATTAAAACTTACTAACATCTGTTGGGACAATTTGGCAGTAACCTCAGGTCATGAAGCCTTATCATTCACATGCCATTAATTTTATTGTTTTTATGCTTCAATGTTCAAATAGAATAAAATGATTAACTCTGGTTGAGGTTTTAATGAGAATTAGTACACAAATGCCTACTTTATAAACCAGTTGATTTATTCTACCACATATTTTCCTGAGAAGTTTGCAGAGCAGGTACTTTGTTCTAGGTTATATTTTTGTTAAACCTAAGCACATGGACTTACATGATGAGCTTCTTAAGAAATTAAATGATCACGTGTACATATACTGTCTATCAAAACTGACAATTTTAGAGATACTTGATTTCCTTGGTATGCTACTAAGCCTTTTTTAATAGCATAATGAGTTTGCACTTCTCATTAGATAGTGCAGGACAAAAACATGTTCTTCTTTTTTCATTTGTACCTCCTCAAATGGTACAGAGTTTGCTTTATTTATGAAGAATTCTCAATAAATTACTGTCTAAATAACAGAACTTCTAAGAAGAGTGTGTGTCTGTGTGTATTAGTCACTCAGTCATGTTTGACTCTCCATGACCCCACAGGCTGCAGCCCGCCAGGCTCCCCATCCTTAGAATTCTCCAGGCAAGAATAGTGGAGTGGGAGAGTAGACTGTCTTATTATAAATACTTCATGCCTTTTTAGCTGTGGCCATGAAGACCCTGATGCTGGGAAAGATTGAGGGCAAGAGGAGAAGGGGGCGACAGAGGATGAGATGGTTGGGTGGTATCACCAACTCAATGGACATAAGTTTGAACAAACTCTGGGAGATAGTGAAGACAAAGAAGCCTGGCATGCTGCAGTCCCTGGGGTCACAAAGAGTCAGACACGACTTAGCAACTGAACAATAAGAACATTTAGAGACGAGGATGGAATTCTAATAACACCCTATTTGTTTTTTGAATGTCTGCCACATGCAAACTTAAGGACAGAGCAAACAAATGCCACACTGGTCCAACTGGGTCCACTTCATTCCTGATCCTGTGGCTTTCCCTAGTGGCTTGTAAAAAATCCACCTGCAATGCAAGAGAAACAGGAGAAGCTTGTTTGATCCCTGGGCCAGGAAGATCCCCTGAAGAAGAAAATGGTAACCCACTCCAGTATTCTTGCCTGAAAAATCCCATGACAGAGGAGCCTGGGGGGCTACAGTCCATGGGGTTTCACAGAGGAGGCACGACTGTACAACCCAGCACATGCACACACACATCCCTGATCCTGCCCATGCCCAAGGACTTTGCTTTATCGCTGCACTAGCCTCACAGCATAGCATAGGTTCTGAAATAGTATCGATATTCAATCATTACTTAAGTGAACAAATATTAACAATAACAACCCTAAGAAAGGTTGTTTTTAAATTACAATAAACATAATGAAGAATATGATTCAAACCACCCCCATTGGTGCATCACCCACTCATAAAATTATCTGAATCCTGAATCCTACTTCCTGTGGTACAGATACTCCTGTTGATGCTCTCAAATGCAGGAGGAAAGTCAGGAACCTACACCTGAAGAAACACTACAAACTAGAAAAGTTATATCTGTCCAATTTTCATGCAGTCCTATGGTTACTTCCCACTACATAATTGGTCTTTTCCAATTTTTTATTTACCATTGCATTCCATTTTGGAACTCTCTCCTCCTGACAATATCTGCCTTAGGTGATTTTTCATCATTGACTGTAGAGTCTTCTCTAACTTCTACCTTTGCTTTGCAGAGTCATCTGACAGTTTTAGCTACATCTCTGAGACTGGCTTCCTCTCTGGTCATGGAAGACAACATGAAAGCCAGCCTCTTAGCTAGTACTTAAAAGTTGTGAGTCATGCCAGTTCAAGGCTGCAGGTTATTCTGTGCTTAGTCTGTGTACTTAGTTGCTCAGTCATGTCCGACTCTTTGCTTAGCCCACCAGGCTGCCCATGGAGATTCTCCAGGCAAGAATACTGGAGGGGGTTGCCATTTCCTCCTCCAGGGAATCTTCCCAACCCAGGGATTGAACCCAGGTCTCCTGCTTTGTAGGCAGATTCTTTACCATCTGAGCCACCAGGGAAACTGGTTGTACGAGAGTCCTGGAATTTGGTTTAGGCATCCTTCTGGTTCAGAATTTTTTTTATAAAAATAGGTTTCTAAACTATTTTCATGTCCTATTAATTATACAGTAGTCATGTACAGATGTGAAAGTTGGACCATAAAGAAGGCTGAGCACCAAATAATCGATGCTTTCAAACTGTGGTGCTGGAGAAGATTCTTGAGAGTCCCTTGAACATCAAGGAGATCAAACCAGTCAATCCCAAAGGAAACCAACCCTGAATATTCATTGGAAGGACTAATGCTGAAACTTTAGCTCCCATACTTTGGCCACCTGATGTGAACATCCAACTCATTGGGAAAGACCCTGATGCTGGGAAAGATTGAGGTCAGGAGAAGGGGACAATAGAAGACAAGATGGTTGGATGGCATCACTGTCTCAATGAGTTTGAGTTTGAGTTTGATTAAGCTCTGGGAGATGGTGAAGGACAGGGAAGCCTGGCATGCTTCAGTCCATGGGGTTGCAAAGAGTCAGACACAGCTTAGTGGCTAAAGAAAAACAGCGAGCAATTGATTATTCCAACACTGTTTGTCAATTACCTCTAAATGCAGTATGCATTCCTAAATTCCATGCACTATTCTATTCCAAGATACTGAGTCATTTTACAGGAAATGTACAGTGTTTTCTGATGATACCCAACATTTTACTGATCTTTTTGGCTTCAGCAGCCCAGTGAGCTATCTTAAACAGCCTGAGAGATTTTTTTCCTGGCATGTTAATATTTGGAAAGAAACCCTTTTCCTTCAGAATTTTTGAGAGTATTTCTTGGTTTGGGACCAGCTTTTGTCAACTCTTGAGATGTTCAAGTTATTGTAGTTATTTATAAGAAGGAATCTGATCATAGATATTAGGTAAGTGTCCCACACAGAATGGCAGAATTTTCCCTGTCTAGTCTGCTAGCGTGCCTGTAGAAGAATGAAAAATATCCACATTTTCCTATTTCCTATTTCTCTTGTCCTATGGTGAGTCATTTTAAAATGGGATTGATACTTCCTGACTTTGTGTTTATTTTATAATATTCTGTTTATAAGTTCTGATTTTTGTATAAATCCCTTGACCACCATAGGCTATTTGGGGAATACATTAAAATGTGTAGGGTCTATGATTAATTGCCTATCCTACAGCAGTTCTCCTTCCCCCTTGGCAACATAACCTTGACTTTTTCCCAGTGGCTACATGCCTAGATCCCAGATATGAATCATAATTGCTCTGTGACACATGCAGTAATCTTATGTCCAGGGAAGGACATGTGACCCAGTTTGAGCCAATGTGATATAGGGGCTGACAGGCTTTGGGGAAATATTTGCTTCTCTGATGAAAATAGAGGACTGTGTAAGAGGGGCTGCATATTGCCTTTCTTCATGCTTTGAACATTGTCATCTGAAAATATGGAACTAAAACTGCTGCAGCCAACTCGCTTTGTGAGGGACAGACCAACACAAACAGAAATACTTACATGATTGAGCTACTAAACCAACCACTTGAATCACAGATCTCCAGACACCTGTGATGATGAAATATTATTTAGGCCATATCAGTTGTAGATTTTGTTTCCTTCAGTCAAAATAATCATATCTAAACCAAAATGTAGGAGAAAAGTTCTTAAATATCCACATTGTTGTTCAGTTGCTAAGTCATGAATGACTCTTTGTGACGCCGTGGACTGCAGCACACCAGTCTTCCTTGTCATTCACTATCTCCTGTAGTTTGCTCAAACTCATGTCCATTGAGTCGGTGACACCATCCAACCATCTCATTCTCTGTTACTCCCTTTTCCTCCTGCCCTCAATCTTTCCTAGCATCAGGGTCTCTTCCAACAAATCATCTCCTCACATCAGGTGGCCAAAATATTGGAACTTCAGTTTCAGCATTAGTCCTTCCAAGGAATATTCAGGGTTGACCAGATAATATTAAAACTATATTTACTGTTTTTCCTTTCACTTTCCTGTACATATACAAATATATTTAATCCTATTTTTATAAAACTGGGATCATACTGATATTCAATTTTGTATTCTGTTTTTTGGACTTCCCTTGTGACTCAACAGTAAAGACTCCTGCCAATTCATAAGATAAGGGTTTGATCCCCAGGTCGGGAAGATTCCCTGGATGAGGAAATGGCAGCCCACTTCAATATTTTCACCTGGGAATGCCAGTATTCTCATCTGGGAAATACCATGGACAGAGGAGCCTATCAGACTGCAGCCTATGGGGTCACACAGAGTCGGATATAACTTAGTGACTGGATAACACATTCTGCCTTTTACTTATCATTATATTATGTTTTAGAATGTCATGGAATAACTTCTAAAATCATGATTTATAATGTGAATTACCATAATTTTTTTTCTTTTTTCTTTTTTTTATTAGTTGGAGGCTAATTACTTCACAACATTTCAGTGGGTTTTGTCATACATTGATATGAATCAGCCATAGATTTACACGTATTCCCCATCCCGATCCCCCCTCCCACCTCCCTCTCCACCCGATTCCTCTGGGTCTTCCCAGTGCACCAGGCCCGAGCACTTGTCTCATGCATCCCACCTGGGCTGGTGATCTGTTTCACCATAGATAATATATATGCTGTTCTTTCGAAACATCCCACCCTCACCTTCTCCCACAGAGTTCAAAAGTCTGTTCTGTACTTCTGTGTCTCTTTTTCTGTCTTGCATATAGGGTTATCATTACCATCTTTCTAAATTCCATATATATGTGTAAGTATGCTATAATGTTCTTTATCTTTCTGGCTTACTTCACTCTGTATAATGGGCTCCAGTTTCATCCATCTCATTAGAACTGATTCAAATGAATTCTTTTTGACGGCTGAGTAATATTCCATGGTGTATATGTACCACAGCTTCCTTATCCATTCATCTGCTGATGGGCATCTAGGTTGCTTCCATGTCCTGGCTATTATAAACAGTGCTGCGATGAACATTGGGGTGCATGTGTCTCTTTCAGATCTGGTTTCCTCAGTGTGTATGCCCAGAAGTGGTATTGCTGGGTCATATGGCAGTTCTATTTCCAGTTTTTTAAGGAATCTCCACACTGTTCTCCATAGTGGCTGTACTAGTTTGCATTCCCACCAACAGTGTAAGAGGGTTCCCTTTTCTCCACACCCTCTCCAGCATTTATTGCTTGTAGACTTTTGGATAGCAGCCATCCTGACTGTGAATTACCATAATTAATTTACATAGTTCTGGATAGAATATCCTTTCTTATTTTGTGTAATATTTGAGACAGAAATTTTTGTTGCCTGGAAGTCATTATGTTGCTTTCAGGGTAAAGAATAGATACAGAGTAATTATTAGAAGAAGAAAAAATTAAGGAAAATTACAATATGCTTCTCCTTTATAAATTAATAATTACATGGGGAAATCAGATAAAAGACAATTTAAGAGGTGTGACATTTCCAAAATATAGCTGTAGTATAGCTTTACAGGTCCAAAGAAAAGAAAGCTAGAGTTAACTTTTGAGTATGGGACTGGTAATTGTTTAAAAGTTCATTTCCTCCAAGGAATGATCAATACAGACATTCTGCCATTCTAGATACAGGGTCTAAAGTTTTTCAACTCTGTTTATGGAACAGATGGGCCACATAAAGAGCTCCTCATAGTATGTGTGGGACATTAAGTTCCTTACCTTTTCTGAAATTGTGACCAAGAGAACATTCAACACTAGCTGAAACTTTTCCAAAAATTTCTGGCACGTTTCCTCTCCTATAAAGCAGGGGTAAAAGAAGTAATAGAGGGGGAAATTCTCTAGCTCATGGGCCTCACACACTCAGGTCCCCAAGCCCTTGCCATCTGCATTTAAGAGCAGAAGCAGGTCGATGCTGCAACCAGACTGCTTTGGGTTAAGGCCTTATTTTATAAGCAGAATGGCTGATACTTAGAATATTTGTTCTATGCCTGACTCTTTTCTACTTGGTTTGCATGTACTGACTTATTAATGTGCACAGTTACTCACCGGGGCATGTCCCATTATAACCTCCATTTTACAGATGAAGATGTGGAGGTACATACAGGTGGAGCTCAAGGTGGCACACCTGGTCAAGAAAGAAGCTGGGACAAAGATTCCCAAATATTTGGTTCATGGTGTCCTTGGTATCTTAGAATTTTTTTTTTTTTTCAACATTGCCCCCAAAGCAACCAGAAGAAATCTTTTCATTTAAGTAGTTGTGTCAAAACAACTTGATTTTATGCCCTAACAACCGACTACCCACTTTAAAATTTTTAAATTGGAAGAGAATTGCTTTACGATGTTGTTGGTTTTTGCTGTACAACAGCCTGAATCAGCATCAATCAGCTCAGTTCACATATACCCTCCCTCTAGAGCCTCCGTCCCACCACTCCTACCCCATCCCACCCCTCTAGGTCATCACAGAGCGCTGATCTGGGCTCCCTGTATTATATAGCTGCTTCCTGCTAGCTGTCTGTTTTGCATGTGGTAGTGTATTTATGTCAATGCTACTCTCTCAATTCATCCCACCCTCTCCTTCATCTGCGCTCCCGCCCCCGCCACCGCTGTGTCCACATGTTCATCCATTCTCTATGTTTGTATCTCTATTCCTATCCTGCAAATAGGTTCATCTGTACCATTTTTCTAGGTTCCATATATATGTGTTAATATTTGTTTTTCTCTTTCTGACTTACTTCATTCTGTATAACAGACTTCTAGGCTCATCCACCTCACTACAACCTACTAGCCATTTTTTAAAAGAATGCAAATACGGTGAAAGATAAGCTATGTTAGTTCATTCTCACGCAGCCACAGTTGCTTGCTACTGTGATGTGGGTATTGTACAGCATCTTCAATCTCAGAATCAGGTTAGACGTCACTACCCTCACTTCCGATTCACATTGATTATGGCGCCACATTTCCCTTTTATTACAGCACCTGCCAAAAACTCAGCTTTATAATAATAAGCTATCATTGAAAGGAATGTAGCACAATCTAATGTTTTTAACTATGAACTACCTCGATCTAGTAATTCTCATGGTGTTAACAGATGTCAATTATGACCATGTTTCCCTCTGAAATTGAAAATACCCAGTATAACCCTTATAAGTTTCCTGTGTGACCCTGGGACACCTCAGTGCAGTATGGGATCTGTGGTTTGAGGCAGCATTGCCACATGGACTCAGAACCCAGTAGAGGAATAAAATGTGATCACTTTTAATTAAAAAAAAAAATGTCTGTTGAAAAATTGCGTTCAAAACTGCTAGCTTGATTATTCAGAGCTTTGTATATATTTGAGAGATTCTTTCACTTGACTTAGTACTCCTTTGAGATAAGTGTTACAAATCAATAGAATGGAACAAAGATGAAGCTATTTTGAGTCTCAGCCATTTGGGGTTTGTTTCTTCAGTAGAAAAATGTGGGGCTAGACTAATTTCTAAAATTCTAAACTTTGATCTCTGAAATTTATACACTCAGATCTTTTCTTTCATGTTGAGTGTAGCACTGATTTTTCAAAAGCAGATTTCCCCACTTAGTTCCCTTAAGAATTGAGTCGTAGACCATGATATAGTAAACAGTGCATGTGTGCTAAGTCACTTCAGTCGTCTCTGACTTTTTGTGACCCTATGGACCGTAGCCTGCCAGGTTCCTCTGTCCATGGGATTCTCTAGACAAGAACACTGGAGTGGGTTGCCAAGCCCTTCTCCAGGAGATCTTCCAGACCCAGGGATCAAACCCATATCTCTTAAATCTCCGTCATTGGCAGGCGAGTTCTTTACCACTAGTGCCACCTGGGAAGCTAGATCAAAGTTGACATACCTCCTGGATTCTACTCTGAGCTCCTCCATATACCATCTGTAAAACTTTCGGCAAATCACCTTTCCTTTCTGTGCCTTATTTGTTTAATCTGCAAAATAAGGACAATGCCCATCTTATCAAATTATGGTAGGGTTAAAACAGTGTCTGTCATAGTGCTCTTAACATTATAAAGCACCATATGGATCTATTATGATGCATGAGTTTATATTCTAGGAATCTTAAAAAGTCTGTCTAAATGAGTGTCACCAGTGGGCTATGGTATTAATTACAAGTATTTTAAAAGGAAAAATTATTTTTAAGATTCTTTAATTTGTAACCTGTATGCCAATTTCACATCACACTTCTACCCATCTGTGATCATTTCAAAACTGGGTAGATTAAATATTTTTAGTGCAATATATCTTCAACCTGGCTTCATTCATCTTGGTGTCTGATCATTTTGATGTTGGCCAACAAATTTTTGAATCTTCTA
The DNA here is from genome assembly GCF_019320065.1 of Cervus canadensis. NCBI lineage: Eukaryota > Metazoa > Chordata > Mammalia > Artiodactyla > Cervidae > Cervus > Cervus canadensis. The sequence continues at coordinate 31,534,675 of NC_057400.1, read as the reverse complement.
AACAAAAATAGGCATATATCATATTACTCCAATCATCGTATGTCCTTAAAAGTTAAGTCTCATTCAAGTTATCTTCCCTAAACATCTACTGCTGTCCCCCCTCCCCTGCCCCACAAAATTGAACACAAGACTTTGTTGGTATTTTATGTACAGATTCCCCTTAGAAAAAAAAAATCATAGAGGTCATACAGTAACATTTTGATGTTTGGGGGAATAAAGCAGCATTGGAAAATATTCTCTTGTGATTTAGTCAGCCATTGAGAGTGTGATTAAAGATGTCATTTACTACATTACAGCTTCCTCTTTATCTTAATGGAAATATCTATTCTTGGTATGAAGAATGTTATACTTCTGTAAAGTCTTTTAAACAGTTTTCTCTTTTTATCTACTAGTTCAAAGATGTTTAGCAAATGCAAAGTGTTTTTTTTTGGTTTTCATTTTACATGCTAACATAGCTACTGATTACAATTAAGACCTTGCCCCTTAGTTTCCCTTTGCTTCATTTTTTTCTTGCCAATATTCATTTTATTTTGCCTTGTATAGTTGATGCATTGCTTTAAAATATGCCAAACTCTTCATAGAACACAGCATGGAATAAAAGTTATTTATCACATATTTAAAAAAAATATTCAAACAAATGAAAATACACCCTGCCTGATTAACAGTCCAGGTCCTGACAAAAATGAATAGCACATCTAAGGTGGAATAAATACCTCAACTTTGTCTTTTCCTTGCCTTCTGATCTCCTGCCAGCAGTCAAACCCAACAGGAAAATGGAGGGCAAGGGAACCCATTATTGCAGCCCATATGGACTGGCCTCTGTTGAGGGCAGAGAACAGAGTGGAAAAGAGTGTTGAGTGGCTCTGTAGGTGAAAATGGAAGATCTCCAGCAGATTTAGCAATGGTTAGTAATGGAAACAAATGGTACAAAAGTAGAAGATTCTGTACACTGAAGGAAATAATGTGGCACAAACTGTTCCTATGTGTCAGTGTTTCAAAAAAGCAGTTTTCAAGAAATCCATGATCAGCTAATAATCTAAGCTGTAGAATCTAAGATGCTACAGTAAACTCTGAATACATATAATCTCACCATATAAAATAAAATTTAAAACCACATCATATTCTCAAGACCAAAAGTGTTAAAAATAGGAATTGTGTATATGTTTTGCCCATCCCTAACTGTACACAAATTAAATAGAAAGTTTGGTGTTGAAATTCAGAAATTTTGTGTATTCCTTGTTCTGTCATGGCCGATACTCAAAGAAATAATTGCTGAAATAACAAGACAAAGATGAAATACATGTGGGTCATAAAAATGAGCACATAAAACATTAGGAGACTAATTTCAGAAGTTTCCTTGTGGACCTTTGGGAAGAGTCTTGAAGACAGATACTTTTGTTAGACAAAAGTGAAAACGAGTCTAAAAAAAAGGATAAAAACATTTGGAATAAATTTAAAAAATTGTTTTCTATCCCCTATTCAACAATGCTCCTAACCATCAAACCTGAATATGTTGTTATAATTATACATTTTTTTCCTCAAGGCAAAAACGAAGAAAGAAAAGAATAAAACAAATGAAAATATTAAAAAAAGACACAGGATACTTTGAGAAAATAGGATGAGTTTAAGTGATTAGACAGCTTGAATTGAATGTACTCAGCAAAATAGCCCCTTGCTATTATGTCACTGAAATATTTACCATTGTCACTTGCTTTAATAATTACTGTGCATCTTTGTGGATTTTAAATTGGTTTTGCCACTTATATCTGTTTGTATTCTCTAGCTTATTTAGATTTAAAGGTTTATCAGTGAGTTTGATAATAAATTTTGATTGATTTGAGAAGTTAGACTGTTCTTTCCATCAGCCACTTTGTGAATTAAATCAGATTTCAAATAATACTTAATAGCAACTATGTCTACTGAGTACTGACTTTAATTAATTCTCTGTCTTTGAAAAGCAATCAACAGCTAAGCCAAAATTTAACCTCTTTGGGGGTGTTGACTGCTTGAAATGCAATCTTCTTCCTGGTATATCTTCAAATCTCTGTTAATATAATACCCTAAACCCATTCCTTATTCTTACAGTTAGAACAAAGTTGTGAGGGTGGCAGTTTAAAAAAAAAAATGGGTTCTTCATCTTGAGTGCATCTAGTTGCTGAAATTCTTGATCTAAAATCAGGCATTTTAGAAACATTAGTTAATTCCTATCTCCTAACAAAACAATACTCGTAATTTTCTGATAAATTTCAAGGCATGTCTACCAAATCATTTGCTTCATTCCTGAGAAGCTTCAGTTTCTGAAATGAGCTTTCAGTTCTTCCTGATAAAATAACAGCTTTGTTGGACATGCCACCAGATACTTATACGTTAGCCTTCAACCGGATTGTCTTACGTCCCAGAAGAAGTGTGTATGGGAACCAAAAAAATGGAGGTGACTCCAAGGGTCATGGGAAATTTCCCTGACATACAGAGCAATGCGAGATATGTCTAAAGAAAATATTTAGTTTCATAATTTGGGAATAAGATTTCATTTAGCACTTAGGGAACATGTGCTTAAATCAGTAGGCGGTAAGCTCAGGAAAACTGTAGTGAAGGGCTTGAGCTTTCTGTCACGTCACTGTGAGCTCCAGTGGCTGCTAGGCTCACAGAACACTGAAGCACCATGGGCCACAGAAACACACCCTTTTTGTTTCCTAGGTGCTGCATTTAAGGGTCTTGGGGTTGTTTTGTTGGTTTTGCTGTGTTACACCCAGAATTGGTAGCCTTACTACCTTAGTTCTCCATTTTCTTTAGGCTTACAGGACTCTGGGCTGAAAGGGAGCTTTGAGGCTGTTTTGTCCAATCCACCATCTGGTGCTGCGTCTGTGCACCCCTCCACTCCTCGCATTTTCCAGTCTTCCCAGCGCATAGCAGGTGTTGAGGGAAACACATTAAATGAGCTATAAATTTCTCTGTCATGTGCTTGCCTTGGTCTTGTCAGTTACTAATAGGTCCCAGTTCTCTGTGAGCCAGGAAAATGGGAACCTAGAGGGATTACCTAGAAATAATTAGGGAACACTTTTTTCCAATCTCTGTAGGCTTTGTTTCCCCTCCAGTTTTTGCCCCTCCTAAAGGCTAATTTCTGGTGTTCCCACTGAGTCAATTGTCAAAACAAAACAAGGTTTGAACCCTGCAGGATCATCATGCCCCAGGTCATCTGATGGGCAAGGGTAGATTCTACTGCCCACGTCCTAGCATGATAGTACAAACCCTGGCCACCATTGTCTGCTTTGTTTTTGATAGGATGTTTCTAAAAAGTGATTTACTGTGATTTTGGAAATGAGCTGATGCTTTGATTATCTTGGTAGAACTCAAAATATAACCTTTGGGGGGCACATGTCTTTTTTAGAACTGCATTAATACTACTAGATGGGCTTCCCAGGTGGCTCATTGGTAAAGAATATGCCTGCCAAGCAGGAGACACAGGTTCAATCCCCAGGTCAGGAAGATCTCCTGGAGAAGGAAATGGCAACCTACTCCAGTATTTTTGCCTGGGAAATCCCATGGGCAGAAGGAGGCAGAAGGAGTCTGGCAGGCTACAGCGCATGGGGTCACAAAAGTATCAGATATGCCTTACCAACTAAGCAATGACAATACATGGGACACATGTACACCCATGGCTGATTCATGTCAATGTATGGCAAAAACCACCACAATATTGTAAAGTAATAAGCCTCCAATTAAAATAAATAAATTTTAAAAAGAGGGATACTATCACTGTATTTGACATAGTTCACAACAGGAGGCAGAATTGCAGAACAGTTTAAAGTCAGAACTGTAGACCACCCATACATGGGTTTGAATGCTGCTTCCACTTCTTGTTGGCTACACTGCATGACCTTAGGAAAATTGCTTAAACCTCTTCATTTATAGAAAGAGAATAATAAAAAGAACATGTAAAGCACCATGGATAGTGCTAGCCCATAGTAAATATGAAATAAATATGAGTTATTATTGTAGCTGGTTTTGGATAAACTATGATGGGGAGGCCACCTGCCAGGCAGGTGGTAATAAGTAGAGCCCAGAAAGAGCTCTTGGCATTTTCTGTACATGTTATACGTGCTGCACCCAGTTCATGGAATTGTCACACCAGAACACCCACTCTACCTGTAGGCGAGTCTGCTGTACTTTACACTCATAGTGGAAGACAATGAATTGTATCTTAAAAGAGATCTAGGAAAGGATATTCCACAACTGCCTCTTATGACAAGCAGATTCTAGCAGCAGGAATTTTATCTCACATATTAACCTAAATCCTTTGTGTTACATTTTGGACCTGTTTCCTTAATCTGTTCTTGGTGAATGGGAAAAGCCCCTGCTCACTAGATTCTCTAAACAGCGAGTGAGGCTGGGTGGAGATGGGTGGGGAGAGGCAGGAAATGAAAACTTCCAACTTGAGGTAGGAGATCATTATTCTGGATCCAAGTCTGTTCCAACCGGCAGAGTGAACCTGAGGAAATCGTCAGTTTTCTCACCTGTAGATGATCTCTCACATTTATTTTATCTCCATCTTCATCTAGCTGTGACTTTCTCATAAGCATCTTGATATGTGAATATTGCTTTGAAATTGCTTTTATTTATTTTTTTTTAAATTTTTTTTTTCTTTTGAAATATCCCACCCTCACATTCTCCCACAAAGTTCAAAAGTCTGTTCTGTATTTCTGTGTCTCTTTTTCTGTTTTGCATATAGGGTTATCGTTATCACCTTTCTAAATTCCATATATATGTGTTAGTATGCTGTAATGTTCTTTATCTTTCTGGCTTACTTCACTCTGTATAATGGGCTCCAGCTTCATCCATCTCATAGGACTGGTTCAAAAATGAAAT